>NC_056743.1:112251242-112306242 GCF_019279795.1 Protopterus annectens
GAGGTGTAGCACCCAGCAGGATAAAAGCATTCCAAAACTAAAACTCAGAGGACAAAAAAAAGAGTCTACCAAAGACAAATTTGAGGTAAATGTAGCTTCCCATGCCCAACTAGCACCACAGGGCATTCTTTAGCTGTGTCCACAACCTCAAAGGCAATGGAACCACCTATACAGAGCCAGATGATATAGCAAACCTGGCACACTAGTTCAGCTCAGACTTTATCCCTCTCTCCCCCTCAACCTTCCCTCACGAAATACCGTCAAGTCTAACTCCTCCTCCTGTCAGTAGAGAACAGGTCCTTAATGCTTTCTAAGGCTGAGAACACTGCATTAATCACCCAGACAATATCCCAGGATGCCTTCTAAATAGCATGAAACATGGCCTGTCAGGACCTCTAAAATTGGTATTTATCTATAGCCTCTGAACAGCAGCAGTCATCCCTCCAAAAAAATATGGCCCATCTACAAACCAAGTCTCCCTCATCTCATACGTAAAGCCATGGAAAGAATGATCATGGAAATGGTCAATAATGACACAGAAGACCTCCATACACTGGACCCAAAAGAATTTGGTTTCATCAAGGGCAAGTCATGCCTACTCAACCTGGTGGACTTCATTGAGAGGTTCACCAAAGCAATGGATGAAGGCAAAATGATTCACACAGCCTACCTTGACCAGGCCAGGGCATTTGGCACAATACTACACTAGAGCATTTTTGACAAACTTAAGAGGTTAGGTACAAACCCTTGTGTCACCTGGTGTATAGCCAGATGGCTTACAGACAAGACCCAGGAAGTAAGAACTAGGGAGTCCACCTCTTCATAAGGTCAGTGATAAGTGGAGTCCCTGAGGGATCAGTCTTGAAACTGTTCATTTTTGGCATTTACTTTTCTGAAGTTAAGGTCAATGTCAGTGGCCTCTGGATGATTAAATTTGTTGATAGCAAATTAGGATCAGTTGTTGACTCACCCACCGATGCAAATGTTATCCAGGAAGGGCTGACGCAGACAAACAACTGTCATCAGAGCCTTGACTAAAACTAAATGCCAAGAAATAATAGTATCCCTTCAGGAAGTCATCCACCCCTGGTAACTATCATATTGATAACATACCCTTAAGGGTTGACCCAGTAGTCAAGAACTTGTGGACACACAGAATGTAATCTAGCCTTTGACCATCATGTCTACTGCTGTGAGGAAATCAATGTGTGTTGTCCAACTTATAAACAAAGGTATAGCATCTAGATCCAAGGTAGTTACTGTTCCACTGAATTTGGCATTCATCAAACCTATCAGAGTACAGTGCCCTTTTGGGTATGTACTTAGCCAGATCTATCCAACAACTGGAACATCCACATAGGTTTGGCACTTAAACAATACAGGTCATAAGTAATATATCCTGTGCAAACTGCCTCAAGGCCTTATCCATGTATTCTGTCTCCTACAGACTGTTGAGGGTAAATCTACCTCAGGCATACAAGGCATTCAGACCCCACTCTGAGGGACCTCCTGCATATCCATAAAACAAACAGCACTATAATTACCTGCTCTAATGACTTAAACCTTGTCTGTGATATAAATAGGGTCTGCTGGAGAGACAATTATGCATCCCAGAGACTACCCCTTCTCTGGAACAGGCTCTCCATTCAGGTGAAGTAGAGCTCTTCCCTAACCCAATTCAAGTGCAACTTGGACAACTGGATAGGAAACAGGAAATTCATCCCTGGTTTGGCACCTATGTCTCTAATGGACACAGTCAGCCTGTAAATGGCTCATCTGGCAGGATCCTCCTTGTAAATGTTTCATTCCCCAAGCCCCTGATTACACTCATCAAAGGTAACAGAACTCGTCAGAGATTTGGGATGCATGGCTAGGCTTATAAAGGCCCATTTGGTCATTAGCCTAATAAGTACCTATGAACCTAATAACCCTTACCCCTTGTATATTTTATACCCACCTATATAGACTGATCTACTGTATGTACATTATGACAGTCTAGTATTAGTTCTATTTATGTCATTTATTATTAGTTCTTATGCTTCTCTACTTTGAAATACCCACAATGCTTTTGTCATCCTTCTTGCATCACTACAGATATAAACTGTATACTGTAATTATTTGCCCAGGTCATGGCTTAAGAGGATCTTTTGACCAGCCCACCTACCTGGTTATCAAATTGAAGTTAAAACAAGCAAACATGCATTTTATACTAGCTTTAAAAAATAGATTTCCTAAAAAAATTCATCATAAAATATCCTTCCATTCCAATACTTCATCTTTTTTTACCCCTTATATTTGAAATGCCTTCCCTCCTCTACCTCCATCCTCTCAAAATATATTCTCTATTTTTACCGTCCATAAGCAGCCTTAATATATATTTCATAACTCTTCATTCTGTATAATCTTGAATGGCATTTCTAAGAGTACTCATTTGTTTTTAAATATCACATGCCCTAAAAAAAAAATCCATTTTCCTCTTCTAATAACGTGTCAGAAAATGAACAGGTCAAAAATACTGCAGGATGTATCAGCTCTACTACCTCTCCCTTACTTTAGTATTAAATGAAATAGCCATTTTCATTGGATTCGATCTTGAGCCCCAGAAAAATAATACAGTCTCCTTTCGTCTCTTTCCTTGACTAGTATACCACGAGATTGAAAAAGAATATCTACCCCTTATGTGAGCTGTCTACCACAGGTAAGTCTGTTTACACAACTGTGTAAAATGTAATTCAGGAGATATTTTGCTGCAACGAGCAAGACCTTGTTACTGGTGAATTTGCATGTCTCTGAATTGCCTGTAATTACCACCAGTGGCAAAAAGCACTTTGTGGTAATTATCAGTGGTGGCCCATGCCTCACATTGGCACAGGCACTGCTTTATTCACACTCCCACCCACGAGGGCATTCATACACACAAACTCACATATCCTCCAAACACGCAGGCATTCACTGAATGTGACAATCTCTCTGTGTCTGAGTAAGTTGAAATAATCACCCATTCACCCCTACAAACCTACACATTCTCGATCCCTTACTTAACCCACACAAGTGTAGTCACCCAGGCAGACATTCTCAGATGTACATACAGTGTCATCGGACACCATTCATTCCCCTACAGACATGTACACACACACACAGTCACAAAACACAAAGTACTACTCACCTAACTTCCCTAAACATAACTGTAATGCAATCTCCCCCACTGATTATACTTTGGGAACACAGCATTTTTGCTGGAATAGTTAACATGGCCGACAGCCATTTTACACAGATGGACGATTCTCAGAATTTCTGGTCTATATACAGGGGACAGAACATAGGTTCATAGGCAGGTACTAGGTTATCGGCCCAAGGGCCTAAGTAAGCCTAGCCAACAAGGTTCCCTGGCTTACGCCCCCCCAAGAAAGTTAATTTCCCTTGCCCCTGTCGAGCAGAGCCGCAGAAGTGATCCCTGGTGTCTATTTCCTATTTCCCATCCACTCATCAAGATTTTTCTTGAAGAGTGCTAATGAGGAACTTTGCTTGACATAGATGGGTAGCTTGTTCCAGAGTATAGGAAGTCTCTGGGACAGGAATCTATCCCTCCAGCATGTCCTGTTTATTGTGGTGACAAGGTTTAGGTCCCTAGAGTGTGTAACTCGGAAGGATTGGGATTTCTTTAGGTGTAGCATGTCCAACAGCTCTAGGTTTAACATAGCTTTATATGTTAGGCGGAGGTCTCCTCAGAGTAGATGATATGCTACAGAATAAAGCTGGAGTTTTTTGTGACTGTCAGTGTAGGACATCTATTTGAGGCCAGTAATCCTCGTTGTGAGGTACTTCTGTGGCCTTTCCAGCTGCTGCAGATGTCTTGTGAGGTACATTTCAAAAGGGGCATTGAACTCTATAATGGGTCTAATTTCTGCCGAGTAGAGAGGAACAATGACCTCTTTTTTTCCTGGATGAGAACCTTTTGTGATGAGGTGTGCCACATAAAAGGATTTCCTGACTACTGTGGCGATGTGATCAAAGGAGAGAATACTATCCACCTGGTCCCAAGGTCTCTCATCACACATTCGGCATTAAGTAGACTGACGTTTATGTGGTAGTTCATGGGTACAGAGTTTTTACCAAAGAGGATGACAATGCACTTTTTGGCACTGAGCTTGAGGCCATGCCTCTGACACCAGGCATCTGTCTCAGTGAGGCCCTTCTGTAGGATGTCCACATCATTTACATAACATGGCTAATAAGCATTCAGCATTACCCCAGAATGCCTCATAATATATAGTGTAGCTTTTGGAATGGACCACCATGATGATTCTGCCTGCTGTGTAAAATTGCAACTGCCTCTGAATCAGAAAGGGTTGCCATGAGGGTTTGGTCACTCGAGTTAGTGCTTGCCACTCATGGTAAGCAGAGCTGTGCCTACCAAATAGCTGATTAAATAGACCACATATGG
Source organism: Protopterus annectens (assembly GCF_019279795.1). NCBI lineage: Eukaryota > Metazoa > Chordata > Ceratodontiformes > Protopteridae > Protopterus > Protopterus annectens. The sequence continues at coordinate 112,255,687 of NC_056743.1, forward strand.
GGATAGTCAATAAAATTTTGATATGCTAATCTAAATGACCATAAGCCCACCATTTGTTTTATCCCATCACTTCCATCCATTTTTCCCAGAAATTCATTACCAAAGACTATTCCTAAAGTATTTCCATAAAATTAAACTAAATACATCCAGTCCTTATCCATTCCCTAAAACCCTTTGTCGTTATTTTTAAGCCTACTCTTAAACTTTTCCCTTCCTCTGAAAACTTGTACCATCTATTGCCTAATCGTATCCATCAATATCAAAGTATCTGCAGAAACCTTTTCTTTTGCTCCTGCAGCATCCCACAGTCCCTCCCCACCCAACTTATTTGCTACTGTTCCTAATGCTGCATTTATTGCCAAAAAAAATCATCAGTCTTAAAGGACATATTTGCCTTGCCCCATTTTCAGATTTCTCCTCCTGTCTTTCAGTAGTGAAACCTATCACTTCATATACTTTCTTCAAAACCATCCTAAATTTCTTTCCAAACTTATGATCACTTAGTATCTCCTATATCTCCTCATGATGTAATAGTATACACTTTTTCAATATCACTTACCATTACTAATACATCCTCCTTTCTCCATTTCCTCTGCTACCTCCTTTGCCAAGATTAAAATCTATAGCATCTGTTTTCTTGTTGTTCCATACATTCCCATCATTTCATTTTAACCTGACTTTCAGTAAAGTCATAATCTTTGTTGCATAATGTTATAGGTCTCCAGTTCCTTATATCCTTCATTTTATTTTTTCCATGTAAATTTCGTAATTGAATGCATGTACCAATTTCTCATTTTGAAAAAAATCTCCATTTTGTTTTTATACAAGCCTAGTAAAACTCTCAATGTATTCCATCTTGCCTTAACATATTATCAAGATTAAAGTTTTAAAAATGCTTAATTCTTCTATAGTCATTCTGTTTTCCATCTCTTTTCTATTTTTTTTTAAATATTTCCTCACCTTGTTTTCTTTATTTTCTCATCTCTTTCATACATTTGTTCTAAATACCTACACATTACTTGGACAGTCTCATTCTGTCCATTAATGTCTTCCTATTTTCAAAAATCTACTTACAAAACAATTTTATTTTTTCCTAAGCATCTTTCTCTAAAAGGCATAATTTCTTTTCCTTTCAAAAAATAACTCTGCTTTTACAGAACTTCCCTCATTTTCGTTTCAAAAATTATACTCTTGCACAGAAAAAAAATACTGTGTTGTTCCACTAACAAAAAACATAACAGTAGAATACAAAGGGAATGTAATACCCTTTATTGGACCAATATAGATTGTGTAATTACTTGAGTTTTTGGGATAACAGGAGCCCTTCAATGAGAGCTGCATACCTTCTGCTATATAGCCCGAGTACCGAATGTCTCCTGATGCATCTTTGCAGTACCTTTAACTGCTTTCGTTTTTTTTCCACTTTCCATCTCCCCATTCATACTATATTGTTCATTAAATTATCCACGTCTCTCAATAATACTCATCTTTTTGTCTATCTCATTCTCCATATTACTTGCTCTTTATGCTTTTATGTTCTCTCAAAATATGGTGATCTCTTCTTTTCTACCTTGCAGACAAACAAGGTATGCTCAAATATTTTTGTGATTTCCTTACAATACTTAAGCAGCTTATTTCTTCCTCCAATAAGTCTTCACTTCCTGGTGCCAATGATTTTTCACATTCATTTATTTCACCACATGTCCTCTTCATTTTCACTTCTCAGCCTGAATAAATATTTCTTTATACTTTGTTGTATTCCAGCTGCTGGAATGCTAAGCTTCTATAATATTTCATCAATAATCATCCCATAATTGTCTTTTCTCACTGAGTAGAACACTTAACTGTACTACCATTATTATTACAGAAAGCAAAGGTTTAATAAGTCTCTTAATACTCAACCAATCCTGTCCATACTGCCATGTGATGTGAAAATGCAGCCTCTAACTCCACTAAATATTTCTTTATATCTTCTTACTACAAAATAAAATCTACTTCTGTCCTTAAACTTCCCTTTATGAGTAAGCTCTTGCTTTTCCAATTCTTAATTTCCCATAGCTCTTTACTTTCTATTTTCACATAATTTTTCCTGATGCCTTCCTTAAATTACAATTTAAATGCCCTAATAAAATACACATTAATTGCATATTTTCTCATTTCAAATCATTTGTTTCATTATAATATTCATACCCGATTTTACTACAATTAGTCTAAATTTCCTCTTATTCTTGCATCACACCAACAATCTTCTTGCTATTACTATATCTAGAGTTTTAATCTCCTTGATAATACAATTCCAGACTTGCTGCCCAGCGTATTCCCCTTTTCTGTATTTTTAAACTTTCCTCTTTCTGTTTTCCCATGCACCTTATATCTAAAACAGATAATAGCTGCATTCCTTCTCCTATACCATTCAAAACACCCATTCCTCTAAAGTCATTCCTTAATTCAATACTGAACATTAATAGCTTAAATGTCAAAAATGTAATTTCATTCCCTTTTAAATGTTTTCTTCCTTGTTACTCAGCCCCAACCAATTTTACCACTTCTTTTTCAGTCTACACTTTCTTCTTTCCCTTTATTTTCTAATGCTACAGCCTGTATTTTACCGCCACACCAATCTCATTGTCCATCTTCAGACTATTCTCTTAGCCTCTTTCATGCACCTCTTCACCCTGCATTATCTACCAGTTTGATTCCCCAATTTTCATTCTCGTGTCTCACCTACCATTAAATTATCCTCCTCATCCTGTTTACTGTTCACCATTTCCAGTTCATCTTTTTCACTTTAATACCCTCTCTCCTATTAATGATGGGCAGTCAAACCAAGTGGGTATCACTACCATACTTCTTACATATTGGTCTTTTTTTTCCTTGAATGACCAAACTTAAATTGTCTACACCTTCATTTAACTTCCTGCACTAAATGGAACCAATCGCCACAAAAAAAAAACCTAAAGGGTGACCCCAATACCCAACCCTTTGTGATATGAATGTGATACGAAAGAGGAGTATATATAGTGACTGTGGTGATTTGACTGTTCTCGCTGTATCTCGACATTCTTTTTCCTTTTTCCTTTTTACTTCTTTTTGTGTGGCACATTGTATGATGATGTGTTCTGGAACATTCTAGTAATTTCAGCAAAGTCTTTATATTTAGCTGTAAACATGTTGTGTGTTCTGGAGCATTCCAGTAAAGTATTTGAAAATTGCAAAGTCACTGTATTTGTCAGGATCTGCTGTTCCTTCTGGGGTGGGTGGCCAATGCAAAAGAATGTTCTAGCAAGATCCAGACCAAAATGGAAAGTAAAGATACTCCAAATTTGTGGTAAAAACACTTGGTTATATATAGCTGGGATTCTCCACACTCTGGCAGAAGCCTCATCTGTGGAGTGAATGCACTGCCCAGGACTATTTTCCCAATGAAGACTCCTGCCTGACTGCAATGGGGCTTCCCAGTCAAGACGGAAAACGGGATGAAGTTTCTCTGTCTGATTTATAACTTTCTTAAAATGCATTGCCTAAAACTATTTGTTCTTCTCTCTTAGTGAAATAGAGTTTAGTTTTCTGTTTTAGTAAAAATAAAGTCTGTTTAAATAAATTCTTTGGTGTAGAATGCATCATTTTGCATCATGCTTATTAGGCAGCAAGTTATTTTGGCATAGTTGGTAGGATCCAAAATGTTTAAACAGAAAAGCAAGAAAGAATTAGCAGCTGTTGAAGTAGAAATCAAAGGATGGGACCAGGATCCTTACAAAGCATTAGCTTTGAAATGGTCCAGTGGTTCAGGATTAAGTGAAAATTGGGATGTTTGTCTAAAGGATTTCTGAAGTTCGGTACAAGCATGCTTACAAAAAGTTTCAGTAGAAAAAGGAAAAGATTTGAGTGCCAAATGCGGACGAGGCTGGATCCTTCTAAATGCATACCGAAAACAACATGCAGACAAAGTATGTAAATGTGAACAAATAAAGCAGTTGGAGAAATGAATAGCAAAGTTAGAAAAAGAAAAAACATTACAGTATCAGAGTAAATTGTCGGCAGATAAAACAGACATGTAGCAGAGAAAGCTACTGTACGTGTAGCTAGATACAAATACCATAAATGGAGAGGTAAAATTAATAAATAGTGCACGTCAATAGCCAAAGCAGGTTTTGATTGGGATCCAGATCACTGAGATGGGGATAGCTGGTATTCTTCTGATTCTCCATCCCAATCAGATTCTGATAATGAAAATAATATATTCAATATTCTGAAGAAGAGGACAGGGATAAAAAGATTTTGGTGAAAGTAAAGCCAGTTGTTAGACGAAAACTACAGATGATTCCCAGCCCACAAGGCTACTAACCAGGGCAGTATGATAACACAATGGAAAATTTCACACAACAGGAAGTAATATAATTGAAAGATTTAAACAAAGACCAGGGGAACTTTTAGTTACATGGTTAGCGAGACTGAGATTGAAGCTACAGGGATACAGGTAGATGATTATGATGATGATGATGCAAAAAAGTTGCATATTGAGTAATGACCCCTCACTACAAGATGCATTACAGAGTTATAATAGGCCTGTAACATCTTTATGATTATAGCACATTGTTATGCAGCAAAACGCCCTACAGAATCAGATTGGCCTTTAAACAATAAACCATGGTATACATTATGAGATGCCATTCAACAGATGAAAGAGGAAACAATGAAAACTTCTCTCATCATAGGGACTGCTGATACATTGTTACAGAATAGATTAACAATTGCAACTAGAAACAAAATGAAGTCAGCACCACCAGCTTATAAATCAGTGGTACTGACATAATTAATGAAACGTGGATGCTGTAAACTAGGTTATTGAAGGACTGAGAGTTGGGAGAGTTAGGTGAATGGGGACCAAAGTTGTCAAATAGTGACAGACTGGGAAAATGCAGGTGATGGACAGAGAGGTTCGAGTATCCCGAAAGGACATGTTTGCTGCATGGTTAAAGGATAGGGTGTCAAAGATAAAATTGATGGAACAGATACCCCAACAATGTGGGAGATGTATAAAAAGGTGAGGCTTCAACAAGAAAGGTAGGCAGACCCAGAATGTAGAAAAACAGGATGAGTATGTGGCAGAAAGCAAAGCTGAGAATAAGGAAGAAAATTTAGCAGTTCCTTCTGCTCCACCTGTGATGTATCCGGAGTTGTCAAATTTACATTTTGATGAGGAAATTGGCCAAGCTCCAGTAAGGGGGTGGGCTTGACAAGCTGCTCGATCATATGTAGATTTGACAATATTTTGGAAAAGTAAAAATGAACAACGTGTCCGAGCTCTAATTGATACTGGAGCAGAGGTCTCACTGATTTATGGCAATCAGAGTTTATTTAAGGGGTGACAAGTTACTATCACTGGACTTCGTGGAAAACAAACCAGGGTAGTTCAAATGATGTTAGAAATGAAAATAGGTCAATTACCAAAGACATTGTATTCTGTGTTAATAGTGGCTGTCCCTGCATGCATAATAGGAATTGACATTTTAAAATGTCGGACATTGAATCTGACGGACAGTATCAATTTGGTGTTGAGCCATATTTTTCGGTTAAAAGTGGTGATTGCAGGAAATGTTAAAATACCACCTGTGGAATTACCTCCATTAACAAACATGATCAATTGAAAACAATATAGAATCCACGGGGGACATAAGTGAGACAATTCAGGATTTACTAAATATGGATGTTTTAAAGACAACTATGACAGCATGGAATAATCCAGGTTGGCCTGTCAAAGTCAGATGTATCTTGGCGAATGACAGATTATCGGGAACTAAGTATACTCCACAATTAACAGCTACAGTTCCAGACACAATAACATTAATAGAAAATGTACAAAGATGTCAGGGTACTTGGTATGCAGTAACAGATTTTGTTTAGTGAATGCCTTTTTTTTTACCATACAATTGCAGAGAAAAATTAGGATCAGTTTGCTTTCACCTGACAAGGACGACAATATACATTTACCTGATTACAGCAGGGTTATTTACATAGTCCCACCATCTGCCATAGGATAGCAGCAAAATGTTTAGATGAAATAAAATTACCTCAAAATATGCAAATTTCACATTACATTTACGACATTCTTATTCAGGGAAATTCTGAGCAAGAAGTTAGTAAGTATTTACAAATAGTAATTGATCACATGAAAACAAAAGGTTGGGAGATAAATCCTAATAAAATACAAGGACCAGCTCAAACAGTAAAATTTTGGGGAATCCAGTGGCATCAGGGACATAGAGAAATTTTGCCTAAAGCAAAGCAGAAGCTTTTAGAATTTTCAACTCATCAAGATAGAACAGAAGTACATTTTATAGGACTGTTCAAATTTTGGAGACAGCATATTCCTCATTTGAGCCAAATACTTTCCACAATATACAGAGTGACTAGAAAGAAGTACAAGTCTATATGGGGGGGGGGGGGGTGATCACCAGAATGCTTTTGAACAAGCAAAGCAGGCTATTCAAAAAGCATTAGATTAATGGCCCCTACAGGATGGAGAAGTAGAATTGCATGTGTCCATGCAGGATCATTACACTAACTGCCTTTGGCAGAAGCAGGGATCTAAGTGGGTACCTTAGGATTCTGGACTATGAAGTTACCAGATGCAGGAAAAAGCTATTCTCCTTTTGAAAAGCAATTACTAGCATGATATTGGGTGCTAGCATATACTGAGCAAGTGATGGTAGGGCACACTATGTTGCTGCGACCAGAAATAACTATAGTGCAATGGGTAAGGAGTTCACCCAAAACACATAGAATAGGCCATGCACAAGAAGCAAGTATCAAATGGAAATGGTATATTCAGGATAGGGCTAAACCTGGAATGAATGGGGTGGCAATGATATACGAAAAAGTAGCTCAAATACAGATAGATCAACAATTACCTGTTACTGATAAAGTTGCAGCAGTTGCTGAATCCCCAACAAAGTGAGGAATGCTGTATATGCAGGTGCCGTTTGAACAACAAACATGTCTGATTTACCAATGGGTCAGCAAAGTATGTAGGAAACAAAAGATGTTGGAAAGTTGTCTCTTATAATCTGGTGACTAAGAAAATCTTATCTTCAGGGAGTGGTAAAAGTACTCAGTATGCATAGTTACATGCTGTATATCGAGCACTGATGCAGGAAATGCCAAGAACATGCCATATTTTCACTGATTCTTGGTCAGTAGTAAATGGATTAGCAACCTGGTTGCCTAAATGGCAAAAAAAAAAAAGATTGGAAAATTAGTTCAAAAGAAATTTGGGGAAAAGAATTGTGACAATCAATTTGGGGAACGGTAGATCAAGATACTGTAACAGTTTACAATGTTGATGTACAATGTTCTGCAGACTCTCTAGAATGATGGCTTAACTCTGTTACAGATTAAGAACATTTTCAGAAGCAAATGTGCAGTATGACTGAGCAAATGGGGATGGTAAAATGGGCACATCAGAAATGTGGAAATCTGGGAGAAAAGACGACTAACAGGTGGGCACAAAGAAGAGGAATTGTTTTTTCATTAGATTTCATCAAAACTGTTCTATTACTGTGCCCGGTGTGTCAGCATGTACAACAAAGATCAATACCCCATAAAAAAATTAAATTTATGTAGGTGCTGCTGCTGTGCTTGCTGGAATGGAACCAGTCTTAAGACACAAAGTCTTGCTGGCTGTTTACTGCCGAATCAGAGAGAGAGAGTTTTACATGACTGCATCTGTAGTCTGTTTAAAGCACCACTGATAAAGAAATACATTTTGCAGAACAATACTATTTCACTGTAAGCACAATTACTAATGAACAACTTATTTCTGTAACAAACAAGATGTATGACTGTAGTTTACAAATTTAATGTACAAAGATTTTCCTGCACAACTGTTATGGATGATGGCTTTATGGCTTTCCATTCTCCAGTTACCTCAGAACCCAAGTTCCTAGCAATACCTCTAACAAAGTTTGATTTACAGTTCTTAAATATTGTTCTAGTCACACATTTTAGAGTCTGTTTTTTCCTTTTGGTATCTTTTTTGGGCTTAATACAGAAACATCTGTTCTGCTGATACTATGCATTCCAGATTTGTTAAAGGAAATGTTTTGTTATAAAGCATGTATTATCCTTCTGTGAAACTGCGAAGACTGCCAGCCTAGCCAGATAGAATTTTATAGATAATTCTATCATTTGTAAATATGAATGTTGAAATACAAACTTATTTTCTTAAATGAAAGAATATGCTGTGAAATGTTGAACTTAAAACAATGTAGCAACATAGCCATCTGCTGTAAAGAAAGCTAAGTCAAGCATTTCTTGCTTGGCCTTTGAAATTAAAATTACTTCATGCTGTCCTTTGAAGTTAAAGTTTTGGAGTCATTCCTTCTGGGCTAGCACATTCTTTCTATTTTTTTAACCAAGAGTTAGATTGCTAGATTTACACATGCAAATGTATTTTTATTGCCCTGGTTTCTGCCTAAGTGTAAAAGATATAGATGCAGTTTCTGTTGGACTGGGAACATCAGGAAAGTGAAAGGATGATATAATGTTTATCAGAACTGCAATTTCAATTTAAACAGAGAGAATCAGAAGGCATTAAGCAATTTTGATTTGATCATCCAACTCACAGCACTGCCTGTTGCCTTACGTAAGTTATCTTAGACTTGTGTTTTCTTTTAGAAGTAGCTAGAAACTAGAAAGATTAAACTTTCTGATATCAGAACTGTAGTACTGAATTATTTTAAGTATTTCTGTGCGATCTTTGAACTCTTGACTAGCACTGTGTAGTAGAAAGTATTGTCTTGTGGTTTCATTTATTTATTATTATATATTTTAAAACCTTTTAACTGTGGCTGGTTTGTGTAGAGATACGTTAAGCTCTAGAGTACATTGCATATTTAGAGTCTGCTGTATAAGTTGCTCCAAATAAGCCTTGACTGATTTAGTTACACTTACCAATTGGATAATAATATTGCACAGTAATAATTGGACACCCTTTTAAGGGCATTTGAGTAGCTGATAATTATTAGTGGGTGGTGGCAGGGTACTACTGTACAGACTGGGCAAAGGGGGCATGGCTGGAGACCCTGTGCCAACCTTCCCCAGGAGTGTCTGTGAGGTTGTATAAACTCTTAAAGTGTGTGTGTGTGTGTGTGTGTGTGTGTGTGTGTGTGTGTGTGTGTGTGTGTGTGTGTGTGTGTGTGTGTGTGTGTGTCAGCTACTTGGGCAAGGACATGAAGCACTGGTTGGACAGAGAGGGTGCTAGAGGTTTTAGCTTGCCCACTAGGCTGAGATCTGGACCCTATAGCTGTGCCAGTGGGGAGTCTTATTGGGAACCTGGAGACAAAGGAGCGACCAGCCCTGGACTGACTATGATCTCTGTGTGCTCTTAAGGGAAATTGCACTTTACTGTGTGTATTTGTTATCCTTTCCTCATATATGAGATGCCCTCTCTGGTGTTAGTGGTGAGGATTGAGGCTCCTTGATTGCTGGGCCAAGGCAATGGCATCCCATATTAATTGGTGGCAGTGGTTGGGACATCCTCACTTATTGTTTGGCAGCAGTGGGATATCCACATCACATATTAATTAGTTGGCAAATACTAACTGACTTGTAGTGGTGTGGGTAGAGTGAATCCTGTAGCTTGTAAGCAGTGAGCTTTGAAGGTGTTGTGCACTCTAAAACAGCCACACAGTGAATACTCAGAGATCAGATCACAATTGTTTTATTTATTTTGTTAGCTTAGTTAGTCAGGATGAGCAGGCAGCATGTCAGCAGAGGAGTATGGAAAGCTGACAAGGAGCCAGCTGGTAGAGATGTGCCATGCTAGGGGACTGGTGCATGGAAACCTGACTAAGGCAGACCTGATTGCAGCCTTGGTTACAGCTGCATCAGAAAACAGCAGCCAGGAGGACAATCAGACTGAGAGTGGAGATATAATTCCCTTGGAGAATGGACAGCTGAACCTTTCTGCAGTGGACTTAAAAATCCAGCTGGAGCTAGAGAGACTTAAGTTGGTTCCTGAACCCCTTATACTCCATGGTAAAACTGTAACTGTTCTATCCAAAATGTTTGATGTTGCATATTTTTATTATACTGCTGTAAAAAATAGTATTTTAGAACTGTTTAAGCTAACACCTGAAATGTATAGAAAAATGTTCCGTGAGCATAGACGCAAGGCAGATGAATGTGTGTGAATATGTTGCTGAATTGAGCACTTATTTCCATAGGTCAGTGAGTGGAAGTCAGGTCACCACTTTTGAAGGGCTGGCAGACCTTTTGTTGAGGGAACAAGCCCTTAGCACTTTGCCTGAGGACATGAGGATCTGGTTGGCTGATGGACAATGTGCTACTTCAGATGAGTTGGGGAAGAAAGGAGACCTATACCTGGCAAGCAGGGCAGCCCTGCACAGGAAGGAGACCCCCAGTACTGCTCATGGGTCTAAAGGAACCCATGGTGGGCAGCACAGACTGCCACAAAAGAGTCTGCCAGTAGCAGGGGTAGCCACTAGTCCAGGTACACATCCAGGAGCTAGGGTTAATGTTTTGAATGCAACCAGTGGGGCCATGTGGCATACAGGTGTCAATGGAGGCAAGGTGAGGGAACCAGTACGTGGGAAAGACAAAATGCCAATAGTAGGTTGTCTTGAGACAACAGGGATACTAAACTACCATCCTGCAGATGTCCTGAGAGGGAAGGATTTGGATGCCACACCTTTTTTTGTTTGGCTTCTGCCAGGTTCTCCTGGGCCAAACCCATGAGTTCCCTGAGCCTTGTCCTTAGGTTTAGGACATATGCCACAACAGACTCATTGTAAGACTTGCACTCACACCTTCCCACTCATCTCAAATTAAGTCTAGAGGTCCCCTTCACCCTATGCCCATACAGCAACTCAAAGGATGAAAAAACCTGTGTATTCCTGGGGAACGTATCTGTAAGCAAACAGATGGGGCAAATATTTGTCCCAATCCCTCTTAAACTGATCTAAAAATGCCTGTAGCATGGACTTGATTGCAGAGTTTAACCTCCCAACAAGACCATTAGTCTGGTGATGGTAGGGGGTGGTCTTTATGTGTTTCACCCCACAGGACTTCCACAGACAAGCCAGCAGGTCTGACATGAAATTGGCACCTCTGTCAGTCAGTATTTCTTTTGGGAAACCTACCATGCTGAAAATCTCTGACAAAGCATTTGCCACCTTCTCTGCCTCAATGGAGTACAAAGCCACTGCCTCAGGGTATTGTGTAGCACAATCCACTACCACTAGGATATACTTTTTCCCTGTGGAACTTGAGGTATTCAGAGGACCCACAATATCCAATAGCTACCCTCTGAAATGGCTCATCAATCACAGGCAAAGCCATCAAAGGAGCTCTCACCTTGTCTCCTGCCTTGCCTACCTTTTGGCACTGCTCACAGGTCCTGCAGTACCCTGTTACATCTCTGGAAATTCCAGGCCAACAGACATTCTGCATAATATGCCTCTTTGTATGTTTTATGCCCATATGACCTGCAAAGGGAATATCATTGGCTATGGCTAGAAATGCCAGACAGTAGGCCCTAGGCACTACAAACTGCTGTACTCTCTCATGTTCTAGCCCACCCTCAGGGGTTCACTCTCAGTATAGTAACCCCTTGTCCAAGTATAGAGATTCCCCCCTTTCTTTGAGAATCAGGTGCCTCCCCTAGCTACCTGCTTCAGACTGTGTAATGCCTCATCCAAACCCTTTCCTGTCGGGACATCTGCAGGATGGTAGTTTAGTACCCCTGTTGTCTCAAGACAACCTACTATTGGCATTTTGCCTTCCCCACTTACTGGCTCCCTCATCTTTTGTTCCCCACCTTGCCTCCATGGACACCTGTATGCCAAATGGCCCCCACTGGTTGCATTCAAAGCATTTAACACTAGCTCCTGGATGTGTACCTGGACTAGTGGCTTCCCTTGCTACTGGCAGATTCTGTTGTGGCAGTCTGTGCTGCCCACTATGGGTTATTATAGACCCAAGAGCAGCATTGGGGGTCCCCTTCCTGTGCAGGGCTGCCCTGCTTGCCAGGTATAGGTCTCCCTTCTTCCCAAACTCATCTGAAGTAGCACATTGTCCATCAGCTAACCATATCCTCATGTCCTCAGGCAAATTGCTAAGGGCTTGTTCCTTCACCAAAAGGGCTGCCAGCCCTTCAAAAATGGTGACCTGACATCCACTCATCCACCTATGGAAGTAAGTGCTCAATTCAGCAACATATTCGCACACACTTTCATCTGCCTTGCGTCTATGCTCACAAAAATTTTCCTATACATTTCAGGTGTGAGCTTAAAAAACTGACAGTTTTTTACAGCAGTATACTCAAAACATGCAATGTCAGACATCTTACATAATACAGTTACAGCTTTACCATGGAGTAAGGTGGGGGGAGGGTCAGGATCCGTACCCAGAGCCCTTGGTTAACTTCATACTGTTTACATACCCTCAAACATATGAATGAAACTATCAAAATTATCCCCCTCTTTAAACTGTGGAAGACATTTACTGACCTTTTGTGCTTCTGGGGTCCAGTTACTCCCTTCTCCATTACCTCCATGACTCTGGCAATGAGCCAGCATCTCCTTCTCATGCTACCTCTGCCTCGCTTTCCTCAGCTTTTAGGCGTAGCAGTTTCTCATTCTCCTCGCTCTCTAGATGCATCCGTCTCTCAGCTGCTTCTAATTCCACATGCCTGGCCTCAAACACAAGTCTCTTTAGCTCCAGCTGGATTTTTAAGTCCACTGCAGAAAGATTGAGCTGTCCATTCTCCGAGGGTATTATATCTCCACTACTAGTCTGATTGTCCTCCTGGTTGGTATTTTCTGATGTAGCTGTCACTAAGGCTGCAATCAGGTCTCCCTTAGTCAGGTTTCCATGCACCAGTCCCCGAGCCTGGCACATGTCCACCAGCTGGCTCCTATTCAGCCTTCCATATTCCTCTGCTGACATGCTGCCTGCTCACTAAGCTAAGAAAAGAAATAAAACAATTGTGATCTGAACTCTGAGTATTCACTGCGTGGCTGTTTTAGAGTACAAAACACCTTCAAAGCTCACTGTACACAAGCTGCAGGATTCACTTTACCCACACCACTACACACCAATTAGTATTTGCCAACTAATTAATATGTGATGTGGATATCCCACCACTGCCACCACAAATGTGATGCCCGTGCCCTGGCCCAGCAATCAAGGAGCCTCAATCCTCACTACTAACACCAGAGAGGGCATCTCATACATGAAGAAAGGATAACAAATACATACAGTAAAGTGCAATTTCCCTTAAGACCCCACACAGATCAGTCAGTCTGGGGCTGGTCTCTCCCTTGCTCTCCAGGTCCCCACTAAAACTCCTCACTGGCACAGCTACAGGGTCCAGATCTCAGCCTAGTGGGCAAGCTAAAACCTCCAGCACCCTCTGTGTCCAACCAGTGCTTTGTGTCCCTGCCCAAGTAGCTCACACACACACACATACTCACACACACTTTGAGAAGAGTTTATATAACCACACAGAGACTCCTGGGGAAGGCTGGCACAGGTTGTCCCCTTTTCCCCAGACTATACGGTAGTACCAGCTGCCACTACCGACTAATATTTATCAGCTAATCAAAGGCCCTTAAAAGGGTGTCCAATTATTAATGTGCAATATTATTATCCAATTGGTAGCATAGCTCAGGGCTAAAGCTATTAGAGTGGCTTTGTACATAGGTTCATAGATAGGTTCATAGATTAGTACTAGGCTAACTGCCCTTGCAAGCCATTTTAAGCCTAGCCAATTATCCCTTGTGAGATTCAAACCCTGCACCTTGTGTTTGTAAGGCAAACACCTTAGCCATTAGGCCACCATCCCAACAAACATACAGTAAAGTGCAATTTTCCCTTAAGAGCCCTTTTACCAAAGGCATGCAAGTACTCTAAAGAGTTTAAATTATCTCTACAAAAACCAGCCACAGTTAAAAGGTTTTAAATTATTTAATAATAAATAATTAAAACCACAAGACAATAATTTCTACTACACAGTGCTAGTCAAGAGTTCAGAGATCACACAAATACTTAAAATAATTCAGTAGTACAGTTCTGACATCACAGGCAAACACAGTCTAATATTCCTAGTTCCTAGTTATTTCTAAAAGAAAACACAAGTCTAAGATAACGTGTATATGAGCAAGACAGTACTGTGAGTTGGATGATTAAGACAAAAATGCCTAATGCCTTCTGATTCTGTTTAAATTGATATTGCAGTCCTTGCTCCCATTACATCATTTCACACTTTCCTGGTGTTCCCAGGCTAACAAATACTACATAATTTTTATATTGCACCTGCAAGAAACTAAAACAATAAAAGACATTCCACATGTAAACTCTAGTAATTATTCCTCAAGTTAAAACAATAGGCAGGATGCTCCACTCCAGACTCTACTCCAAATTTCAACTTCGAAGGGACTGGCATGAAATAATGTTAACTTCAAAGGATAGACAAGAAATGCTTGACTTAACTTTCTTTACAGCAGAGGGCAATGTTGCTACATTGTTTTAAGTTCAACATTTCACAGCATATTCTTTCATTTAAGAAAACAAGCTTGGCTTGTAGTTCATTTCATAATATTTTCTTTCAATTAAGAAAACAAGTCTGCATTTCAACATTCATATTTACAAATGATAGAATTATGTATAAAATCCTATTTGGCTAGGCTGGCAGCCTTCATCTATCTTCACCCAATCTTTACAGGAGTTAGAGACAAATTATCAAGGGGAACTTAAAATAATTTTATTAAATACATCACATGAAAATGTTTATATACAGGAAAATAATAGGGTAGCTCAAATATTTATTGTGCCTGTGTTAAGCGGCACAGTTACCAAACCACCTACTGTTGCTTTTGAAAAAGAATATGTGGCATGCATGAAATTCAGGTGCAAAAATATGGGTTCATAAGCCCAATTAACAACAAGAACAGGCATAAGTTACTGCCACGGGGAATGATAATACAGTTTCAATTATTAGACCAGGAAAGGAGAAATGGGAATATGTGCCAGTTGATTTGTGTTATTTGTGAGAATAATCATGCCATTTTCTTTAAATTTCAGATTCCAGTCTAGATATATGCAATGCTAATTGTCAGTGTTCTTGCTGCACTGTATGGAGTCCCTTTGGCAGAGTGTGTAACACCAGATATAAAAACAATTAAAATTAATTCAACAATAATCCAGTGGGGATGCATTAACAGTACATAGAATAGAACACAAGGAACCTTTACCTCTCCTGCTGGACAAGGATATTTTACTGTTAATTTAACTTGTGATGATTGGGAAGAGATGGGCGAAGGCTGCCAACCTAGTCAAATAGATTTGATATACAATTCTGGCATTTTCAAATAAATGTAAAATACAGGCATGTTGAGTGTAAAAGAATACTGCGAAATGTAGAACTGCAAAATATGTGACAACACTGCACCCTACTGGCCCAGTGAAGCATGTTGTGATCCTTTCATGTTAGAATTTGGCTCCAATACGTCTGGATGAAGGTTTCATGCCCATTGTTTTAAGGCTAAAGTTTATGACCAGAATTTACATGTGGAAGGTGCTTTATTGCTCTTGTTTCTGCTAGAATGTATATGTGAAATGCCTTGTATTGTTGTAAGTTTCTGAGCAGGTGTTAGATTGCTAAATAATGCAGTCTGTGGCCTGAGAACTCAGACCAGGTGTTAAGATGATGCAATATGAATACTGGGAAAAACTAAGTGTCAAAAATGATGTAATTTGGAAGGGCCTTAGAAACATGTTAGTTAGTAATGTTTAAATACTATTTCTCACAAGAGACTGGAGGCATTTTGACTTTGGACATCTAACTCCACACTCTGCCTTACGCTCACATGCAAGTTTTAGCACTGAGATTTCTTGTAGGAATAGTTAAAGCTAGTAAAGATTAATTAGGTATTTTTCTTTGAAATCAGACCTGTCCTACTGTATTATTTTAAGTTTCTATGTGATCTTTGAACTCTTAGATATCTCTGTGGTGTAGTAGTTTTGTCTTGTGTTTTAATTTATTATTAAATATTTTTAAAACCTTCTACCTGTGACTGGTTTATGCAGAGATAAATTATGCTTTAGAGTACATTATATATTTAGAGAGTTTACTTTCTAAGCCCTTCCAATAAGCCTAGACTGAATAGTCACATTACCATTGGATAATAATATTGCACAGTAATAATTGGACACCCTTTTAAGGGCCTTTTAGTAGCTGATATTAGCTGGGTGGTGGCAGGAGTACTACTGTATGGTCTGTGTAAAGGGGCACAGCTGGGGAATCTGTCTCCGCCTTTCCCAGGAGTGTCTGTGAAGTTGTATGAATACTTATCTCAAAGTGTGTGTGTGTGTGTGTGTGTCAACTACTTGGCAGGGACATGAAACACTGGTTGGACAGAGGGTACTGGAGGTTTTAGCTTGCCCAGCTAGGCTGAGACCTGGACCCTATAGCTGTGCCAGTGGGGAGTCTTATTGGGGACCTGGTGAGCAAAGGAGCAACCAGCCCCAGACTGCCTGTGATCTGTGTGCACTTAAGGGAAATTGTACTTTACTATGTGTATTAGTTATCCTCCTCTCATCTAGGAGACTACCTCCCGTGTGCTAGTGGTGAGGATTGAGGCTCATTGATTGCTGGGCCTGGGCACGGTCATCACAAATGGTGGCAGTGGTGGGATCTACTTCACATACTAATTGGCTTGTAGTGGTGTGGGTAAAGCGAATTCCTGTAGCTTATGTACAGTGATCTCTGAAAGTGTTTTGTACTCAAACAGCCATGCAGTGTATACTCAGAGCTCAGATCACAATTGTTTTATTTCTTTTGTTAGCTTAGTGTTAGTCAGGGTGAGCAGGCAGCATGTCATCAGATTATGGAAAGCTGACAAGGAGCCAGCTGGCAAAGATGTGCCAGGATAGGGGACTGGTGCATGGAAACCTGACTAAAGCAGACCTGATTGCAGCTACATCAGAACACAGCAGCCTGGAGGACCATCAGACTGACAGTGGAGATACAATATCCTCGGAGAATGGACAGCTCAAGCTTTCTGCAGTGGACTTAAAATTCCAGCTGGAGCTAGAGAGACTTGAGTTGGAAGCCAGGCATATGGAACTAGACGCAGCTGAGAAAATGAGAAGTCTACAAGCTGAGGAAAATGAATGGCAGAGGAGGCATGAGAGGGAAATGCTGACTTTTCATCAGAGTCATGGAGGTAATGAGGAAGGGAGTAACCTGACCCCGGAAGCACAAAAGGTCAGTAAATTTATTCCGCAGTTTAAATAGGGGGATAATTTTGATAGCTTCATTCATATGTTTAAGCGGGTACATAAACAGTATGAAGTTGACCAAGGGCTCTGGATACGGTTCCTGACCCCCTTACTACATGGCAAAGCTGTAACTTCTTTAGCAAAAATGCATGACACTGACTGTTTTTATTATACTGCTGTAAAAAAACACTTTTTGGAATGTTCTAAACTAACACCTGCAAAGTATAGGAAAAAGTTTCGTGAGCATAGACGCAAGGCAGATGAAAATGTATGTGAATATGTTGCTGAACTGAGCACTTACTTTCATAGATGGGTGAGTGGATGTCAGGTCACAACTTTTGAAGGGCTGGCAGACCTTTTGGTAAGGGAACAAGCCCTTAGCACTTTGCCCGAGGACATGAGGATATGGGTAGCTGATAGACAGTGTGCTACTTCAGAGGAGTTGGGGAAGAAGGGAGACCTATACCTAGCAAGCAGGGCAGACCTGCACAGAAAAGGGAACCCCAGTACTGCTCATGGGAGTAAAGGAACCCATGGTGGGCAGCACAGACTGTCCCAAAAGAATCCACCAGTAGTAAGGGAAGCCACTAGTCCAGGTGTACACCCAGGACCTCGGGTGAAATGTTTTGAATGCAACCAGTGGGGGCATGTGGCATACAGATGTCCGCAGAGGCAAGGTGGGGAACAAAAGGTGAAAGAGCCAGTAAGTGGGAAAGACAAAATGCCAACAGTAGGTTGTCTTGAGTCAACAGGGGTATGGAACTACCATCCTGCAGATGTTCTGAGGGGGGAAGGATTTGGATGAGGCAGTACTATGTACTTATCAGTGGTGGCTGGTGACTTCAAATCAAAGGGGGGCTGCAGGAGATAGCTTAATGGGTGGGGTCAAGGGGGAGGGGTGTGGCCAACTAGAAAGGGGAGGAGCTATGCTCAAAACCACAAAAACTAACTTTAATTAAACATGCTGCCCTGGGTGGCAAACCATCATTATGAGAGTCCAATCAAGACAAAAATAAGTGTAGAAGAATAAAAATATTTCAATGCATTGGCTGCATGACAGCTTACTTAATATCTAGATGGAAACAAAAGGTTGTGAGGCATGAAAAAATAAATTACTTTTTAAATACATTACTGGAATGCCAGTCAAAATCAAGTACAAGAAAAAACAGAAGCACTCAACTCAAACCACTTGTCCTTGCACTGCAGTTCTAATTATAATTTATATTCAGCTTTATTAAAGTACCAAGTAACATGCTGAAAGTAGAAATCTCTGTGATGCCCCACTTGTAAAAATGTTTCTTATCCAAAAAGACCTGCTGCGTGACAACTATCTACTTGTTTCATGGGGAAAACATGTAAGTAAAAAATGAAAAGCAAACAAGAAACAAGCTCAAGATACATTGCTTAAAGGATTACTGTACAGGTTATGGACCACACATGATCATTGGCATTCTGTTTAGTTTACGGGTAAAGTCTGTAGAGATGACTGGAAGTCTCCAACAAGTGTAATGAGCTTTTTAAAATAATGGAATCCTGTCCTTTAATACCAAAGGCTTATACATTATCTAGTCAAGTATTCTCTGCATGGCAACAACAGAAAGGCTTTCAATGTTGGCAATTCTTTATCAGTATGCTTATTAAAGCTTACTTGCATCTTACGATCTCAGACAAGCTTACCTTATGGTCATTAAAGCATTGCACAGAGCAACAGGCACTTTGAGTAATAAGCATAAATCAACAGTACAAAAATATGACAGAAACCAGTCCTTTCTGCAAAATCAAGGACAGATGAAAAGCCACTGTAGTACTTGTGTCTACCTTGGATGGGGGGGGGGACACTGCACATTTACACTGCATAACTACTCCTTGACTTGCTTGGACACATCCAGAGTCACTACATGGTGGAGTGGGGTGCAACAAGTATGTCACAATTTGAAATGTCTCTGGCTGACTGATGGCCCTGACACATTTGTCATACCTCTCAACCTCAGAGCAAGAAATCTGGACAAAGCCATACACAGAAGTGGGACAAATGCCCAAAAATAAGGACAATTTTTAAATATTGCTCTAATAAACTTAGAAAGATAATAGAATAGGTATTGCATTAGTATGACTTTTCTGAAGGGTATAAAATCTGAAAATCAAATGTCTGTCATTATTTTCTAACTTCATTCTTTAGTGATTTGTCAGTAATTTGCCAAAAAACACAATTTTATGAAAAATGGACCAAATGTGATGCAAAAATATAAAATAGCCACACAATACAGCTGGGAACCTGTCAAAGAAGGGACACTTTAATATTAGTACTGCTAACTTGAGCAGCTGACAAAATAAAAGAATCTACATGCATTTCAAGTAATCTATAACTTTGATTATTACAGTTATTTCTTAATTGTAAACCCTCCATGTTTTCTTCCAAAATTGCTATTTTGCGGAGGGATTATTAGGGGGAAGAGCAACATTTTGAGCCAAAAATCGGGGACAGTTGAGAGGTTGGCTATGCCTAATTCTATAAAGCAATTTATTTGCATGTACCTCTCAACCTGTTAATGCAGTAAATCTGAACAAGGCCAAATATATTGGGGAACATATAAACAGTACTAAAATTGCTCTTGTATAAATTGAGACAGTTGATAGAATAACAGTTCTTACTTTAGCATGCATTTTTCTGAAGGTTATGAAGTCTGAAACTCAGTGCATCATTATTTAGTGACTTAATTCCTAAATGATTTGCCAGAAAACTACAAATTTTATGAAGAACAAACCAAAAATAAGAAGCAAAAATCTATTCATTCTTTGAAAATCTGGACAGTTGGGAGGTATAGTTCAGCTGGGCCTGTCTGAGTTTGCTGCCCTTCCCCCCTGACAAAATCATGGTTGAATGGAGCCTCTGCAGCCATTCCAATGAACCATTACTTGGCTGTTTCACTCCTTTTACCATAAACACTAATGTGCATACTGCTTTACTTCTATGATGAGTTGGACTTCATTTGAAAGTTTTATTTTGTATTTTACAGCACAAACACTAAGTCATCTACTAAATAAAGCAATGCAGTCTCACAATGAAAACTTAGCATTAAAACTTCTCTGCCCTTGAAACTCGCATTCATTGAAACAGTATTGAAACCCACATTCAAAGAAAATACATTTTGCCAGTGGCAGATAAAAGATTAATTTTGGGCTGTTTTCAAATCATAGGCCCCTTGCATATGAAACATACATGTGCTCTTTGATACACCTTCCTCATTGTACTAAATTATATTCCTTGTACAATATATTACAGTTGTTAGAGGGCGTTTTAAATTTGTTTTGAACATTTTTCCAGTAAGCAATGAAACAAAATGCATGCACCCATAATGACAAAACTGCCCAGTTCAGAACATTTATCATAAAAGTCTACTCAGACTTCCAGTCCACCATTATCAGTAAATATGCACAATTTTACAGTCCACCATTATCAGTAAATATGCACAATTCTACAGTCCACCATTATCAGTAAATATGCACTATTCTACACAGTCCATTATCAGTAAATATGCACTATCTCTGAAGAAGTAAAAGTCATCTAAATAATTCCACATTAAAAGAAATCTGTAACTAATGAAGAGTTTGCTGCTAGCAAACACCTTTATATTTCATGGTTTCATCGAAAAATAAAGTGTCTGTTGCCCCTCAGGAATAAACTGCCTATATTACATTAAAAAAATGATAAGCTAGTAATATTGCAAGAGGAAATGGATGGCAAACTGATAACGGACTCATAGTTAGTATCTTCACCAAGGAGAACATTCTCAGTACGGCAGCATCCACCCGTTGTGGGAGTAGAACCCACAGCCTTCTGCATCAAAGGCAAGTACACAACCTGTTGTGCTATTAACAAGGCAAACCAACTTCACTTAAGCAACACTAAACTTCTGTTCCCTGCAGCTCTCAACTCCTTGTAAAATCTACTCAATACACAACTACCAAGCACAAAAAAACTGGAAAAAGCCAAAGTGTATTGGGGGGGGGGGGTCAAAAGCCCAAAAACCAGGGACACAAACATTGCTTGTATAATCTTGGAAAGTTGCTAGAACCATACATTTTACTGCCAAGCTCCCTGTGCAAAACAGTCAGAGCAACATACCACTACGCCAAATCAGCTGCTTTGTAAAAGAGGAAGACTGAAACTTAAATGGCTATCATTTAGTGAATTCAGTTCTCACCATAGCTGTCAACCTCTTAGTACAAAACACCTGGACAAACCCAGTAATGAGGGAATACAGCCCTCAAACATTCAGTGAATTCAGTTCTTGCCATAGCTGTCAACCTTAGCACAAAAACCTGGACGAAGCCAATAATGGGGAATACAGTCCCAAAAATAGGGACAAATTTCAAATATTCATCTTATAAACTTAGAAAATTGCTAGAATAAAAGGTTGTGTTACGGTTGTGTTACTATGTATTTTCTGAAGAACATGAAGTCTGAAATTCAAATGCCTGTCAATTTTACTGCTGACAGAAAAAAACAATTTTCAGCAGAGACCCAGGGAGAAATACTGCAGACACGTCTTTGTAAAATGACAGGGCACCAGAGCAAATCCACACAAACACAGGGAGGAGATGCAGACTCCACACAGAAGGCACCCCAGCCAAGAATCAAACCAGAAAACCTATAGCTGTGAGGCAACAATACTACCACTGCACCATCAAATATGCAAGGACTTAAACATTCAGAAACCTGAAGTCTGAAATTCAAATGCCTGTCAATTTTATTTAACATTTGTTAATCAGGACAGTCTGACTTGGAACAAAAAAATTTCAGCAGAGGCCCAGGAAGAAATAATGCAGACATGTCTTTGTAACATGGGAGGACACAAAAGCAAACCCACACAAACACAGGGAGAAGATAAAGACCCCACAAAGAAGGCACCCCAGCCAAGAAGCAAACCTGAGAACCTGCAGCTGTGAGGCAACAATGCTACCACTGCACCATCAAATATCAAGCATTGCAACATTTACAAACCACAGATATTATGAGGAACAGATCAGATCAAATATGAGGCAAAAATCTGCAGTTTTTTTTTTTTTTACAAATGGTGGTGGGTAGGGAATTCAGGTCTTTAACACCTGCATACAAGGTACAGGGTTCAAGCCTGAGGTATTCCCTACCACACACACACACACACACACACACACACACACACCTGCAGTAGCAAACCACAAAAACTAAATATACTGCACTGGGTGCCAAACAGTCGTCATGAGAGTCCAACCAAGACAAAATGAAGTGTAGAAGAATAAAAATATTTCAATGCATTGGCTGCATGACAGCTTAATATCTAGATGGAAACAAAAAAGGTTGTGAGGCATGAAAAAAATAAATTACTTTTTTTAAATACATTAATGGAACGCCAGTCAAAATCAAGTATAAGAAAAACAAGCAGCACTCAACTCAAACCACTTCTTGCACTGCAGTTCTAATTATAATTTATATTCAGCTTTACTAAAGTAACAAGCAACATGCTGAAAGTAGAAATCTCTGATGCCCCCACTTGTAAAAATGTTCCTTATCCAAAAAAAGACCTGCTGCCTGACATCTACTTGTTTCATGGGGAAAACATGATCAAAGTAAAAAATGAAAAGCAAACAAGAAATAAGCTCAAGATACATTGCTTAAAAGGATTACTGTACAGGTTATGGACCACACGATTGGCATTCGGTTTACAGGTAAAGCCTGCAGAGATGACTGGAAGTCTCCAAGTGTAATGAGACTCTTAAAATAACGTAATTCTGTCCTTTATTACAACTACTGGCATATGCATTTCAATACCCAAGACTTGTACATTATCTAGTTAAGTATTCTCTACATGGCAACAGAAAGGCTTTAAATGTTGGCAATTCTTTAACAATATGCTTATTAAAGCTTACTTGCATCTTGCAATCTCAGCCAAGCTTACCTGATGGTCATTAAAGTATTGCTACTTAAACACAGAGCAACAGGCACTTTGAGTAATAAGCATAAATCAACAGTACAAAAAATATGACAGAAACCAGACCATTCTGTAAAAATCAAGGACAGATGAAAAGCCACTCTAGTACTTGTGTCTACCTTGGAATGGTGGGATTCTCTGCACATTTACACTGCATAACTACCCCTTGCCTTGCTTCGACACATCCAGAGTCACTACATGGGGGAGTGGGGTGTAACAAGTATGTCACAGTTTGAAATGTCTCTGGCTGACTTGTGATGGCCCTGACCCATTTGTCATACTTCTCAACCTCAGAGCAAGAAATCTGGACAAAGCCATACAAAGAAATGGGACAAAGGCCCAAAAATAAGGACAATTTTTAAAATATTGCTCTTATAAACTTAGAAAGCTAATAGAGGTCTTGCATTAGTATGACTTTTCTGAATGGTATGAAATCTGAAACTCAAATGTCTGTCATTATTTTCTGACTTCAGTCTTTAATTATTTGTCAGTAATTTGCCAAAAAAACACAATTTTATGAAAAATGGACCAAAAATGTGATGTAAAAATATAAAATAGCCACACAATACAGCTGGGAACCGGTCAAAGAAGGGACACTTTAATATTAGTACTGCTAACTTGAGCAGCTGACAAAATAAAATAATCTACATGCATTTCTGAAATAAAAGTAATCTGATTATTACAGTCATTATAAACCATCCATGTTTTCTTCCAAAATTGCTATTTTGTGGAGGGATCATTAGGGGAAGAGCAACATTTTGAGTCAAAATCAGGGACAGTTCAGAGGTTTGGCTATGCCTAATTCTATAAAGCAATTTATTTGCATGTACCTCTCAACCTGTTAATGCAATAAATCTGGACAAGGCCAAATATATTGGGGGAACATATAAACAGTACTAAAAATTGCTCTTCTATAAACTGGGACAGTTGATAGAACAGGTCTTACTTTAGCATGCATTTTTCTGAAGGTTATGAAGTCTGAAACTAGTGTGTCATCATTTAGTGACTTAATTCCTAAATGATTTGCCAGAAAACCACAAATTTTATGAGGAACAAACCAAAAATAAGAAGCAAGAAATCTATTCATTCTTTGAAAATCTGGACAGTTGGGAGGTATAGTTCAGCTGAGGCTGTCTAAGTTTGCCGCCCTTCTCCCTCACAAAACCATGGACGAATGGAGCCTCCCTGCAGCCATTCCAATGATCCATTACTTTGCTATTTCACTCCATTTACCATCAACACTAATGTGCATACCGATTTACTTCTATGATGATTTGAACTTCATTTGAAAGTTTTATTTTGCATTTTACAGCACAAACACTAAGACATCTGCTAAACAAACTTGGCATTAAACCTTCTCTGCCCTTGAAACTCACATTCATTGAAACAACATTAAAACCCACATTCAAAGAAAATACATTTTACCCGTGGCAGATAAAAATTAATTCTGGGCGGTTTTCAAATCATAGGCACCTTGCATATGAAACATACATGTGCTCTTTGATACACCTTCCTATTGCTTTGAACATTTTTCCAGTAAACAATGAAACAAAACTGTCCAATTCAGAACATTTCCATCATAAAAGTCTACTCAAACTTCTACAGTCCACTATTATCAGTAAATATGCACAATTCTACAGTCCACCATTATCAGTAAATATGCACAATCTCTGAAGTAGTAAAAAAGTCATGTAAATAATTCCACGTTAAATAAATCTGTAATGAAGAGGTTGGTGCTAGCAATCACCTTTATATTTCATGGTTTCATCGAAAAATAAAGTGTCTGATGCCCCTGAGGAATAAATTGCCTAAATTACATTAAAAATAAGCTAGTAATATTGCAATAGGAAATGGATGGCAAACTGATAACAGGCTCATAGTTAGTATCTTAATTTTCAGTACGGCAGCATTCACCCCTTATGGGAGTAGAACCAACAACCTTCTGCATCAAAAGCAAGTACACAACCTTTTGTGCTATTAGCAATGTGAGCTGACTCAGTATAATCAGCACTAAACTTCTCTTCCCCTGCAGCTCTCAGCTCCTTGTAAAATCTACTCAATACTCAACTGCATCTCAACTTCACAGCACAAGAAGTCTGGAAAAAGCCAAATTTATTGGGGTGGGTCAAAAGGGCAAAAACCAGGGACACATTAAACATTGCTTGTATAATCTTGGAAAGCTGCTAGAATAAAATGCTGTGTGTTACCACCATACATTTTACTGCCAAGGTCCCTGTGCAAGAGAGTCAGAACAATACCACTATGCCAAATCACCTGCTTTGTGAAAGAAAAATGCTGTGTTACCACCGTACATTTTACTGCCAAGGTCAACTATGCCAAATCAGCTGCTTTGTGAAAGAGAGGAAGACTGAAACTTAAATGGCTATCATTTAATGAATTCAGTTCTCACCATAGCGGTCAACCTCTTAGCACAAAACACCTGGACAAACCCAGTAATGAGGGAATACAGCCCTCAAACATATTCAGTGAATTCAGTTCTTGCCATAGCTGTCAACCTTAGCACAAAAAACCTGGACAAAGCCACTAACAGGGTATTACAGTCCCAAAAATAAGGACAAATTTCAAATAGCCATCTTATAAACTTAAAAAATTGCTATAATAAAAGGTTGCGTTACTATATATTTATTGCTAGAATAAAACGTTGTTTTACTATGTATTTTCTGAAGAATATGAAGTCTGAAATTCAAATGCCTGTCAATTTTACTTCTGACGGAACAAAAACAATTTTCAGCAGAGGCCCAGGGAGAAATACTGTAGACACATGTCTTTGTAAAATGGCAGGACACCAGAGCAAATCCACACAAACACAGGGATAAGATGCAGACTCCACACAGAAGGCACCCCAGCCAAGAATCAAACCAGAAAACCTATAGCTGTGAGGCAACAATACTGCCACTGCACCATCAAATATGTAAGGAACTAAACATTCAGAAACCTGAAGTCTGAAATTCAAATGCCTGTCAATTTTATTTAACATTTGTTAATCAGGACAGTCTGACTTGGTACAAAAAAACAATTCTCAGCAGAGGCCCAGGAAGAAATAATGCAGACATGTCTTTGTAACATGGGAGGACACAAAAGCAAACCCACACAAACACAGGGAGAAGATACAGACCCCCACAAAGAAGGCACCCCAGCCAAGAAGCAAACCTGAGAACCTGCAGCTGTGAGGCAACAATGCTACCACTGCACCATCAAATATCAAGCATTGCAACATTTATAAACCACAGATATTATGAGGAACAGATCAGATCAAATATGAGGCAAAAATCTGCAATTTTTTTACAAATGGTGGTGGGTAGGGAATTCGGGTCTTTAACACCTGCATACAAGGTACAGGGTTCAAGCCTGAGGTATTCCCTACCACACCACCATGAGCCTAACCACCAGTATATTGCACCAGGGGCATTTACACACACACACACACACACACACACACACACACACACACACACACACACACACACGAGTCCCTGTACACTTACCTGGTCCTGTAGTAAATCCCTGTCCACAAAACCACCATTAGATCCACACACACAGTCCCTGTAGTAAATCTAGATCCAGGTCACAAAACCCCCGACGAGTGCAGCTGTAAACCCCGCGCAAATCCTGACCTTGCCCGTCGCGAGATCTTCCCCTGAAGCAAGCTCCAATCCAGACCCGAGATCCTTCTCCTGACTGCCGACCCCGACGCGTTAAACCAGCGAGTTCCCAGGCAGTCTATGCAGTTTAAAACTGCATAGACTTGTGGGAGCGCTCCTGTTCACGTGTCTCAATCAGGACTGCTGCTGAGACAATCTGCGCATGCTCCAGACTGTCTCAGCAGCAGTCTGGACTAGTGCGCATGCGCGAAATTTAAAAATTTTTTTTTTCTTATTTTTTTCTTTTTATTTGTTTTATTTTGTTAGTTTGAAGTTGAGGGGGCTGCAGTCCGGCAGTCCTATAGCACGGGCCGCCCCTGGTACTTATGCAGTTACATGCATTAAGGCTAGGAGACAAGCATGTGGGTCTGGTAGCCTGGGGGCGACCCAGACAGACTGCATACTTGCAGCCAGGACTGCTGAGGTGGTTACTTCAGGGAGTGAGCTACGCTGTAGCAGTGAGAATGAATATGAGCCACAGCTGTTTGTGGGTACTGATATTCCCTTGGACAGGGTAACTGTAAAGGTAGAGTCGAGTAGTAGTTCCCAGGCTGACAGTGAGGCACTGCTTTCAGAGGATGCCAGACTTCCTGTGGAAGGGGAGCTGGGAAGGGTTACAAGGGGAGACTTGAGACAGGCTCACCTCTCAGACCCTACATTGCAAGGCCTGAGGCAGGTAGCTAGGGAGGCACCTGATTCTCAAGGGAAGGGGGAATCTGTATACTGGAACAGAGGGTTACTGTACAGAGAGTGGACCCCTGAGGGAGGGCTAGAAGGTGAGAGTACAGCAGTTGGTAGTGCCTAGAGCTTACCATCTGGCACTTCTAGCCATAGCCCATGATATTCCCTTTGCAGGCCAAATAGGCATAAAACGTACAAAGAGGTGTATTATGCAAAACTTCTATTGGCCTGGAATTTCCAGAGATGTAACAGGGTACTGCAGGACCTGTGAGCAGTGCCAAAAGGTAGGCAAGGCAGGAGACAAGGTGAGAGCTCCTTTGATGCCTTTGCCTGTGATTGAGGAGCCATTTCAGAGGGTAGCTATGGATATTGTGGGTCCTCTGAGTAGCTCAAGTTCCACAGGGAAAAAGTATATCCCAGTGATTGTAGATTATGCTACACGATACCCTGAGGCAGTGACTTTGTCCCCCATTGAGGCCAAGAAGGTGGCAAATGCTTTGCTAGAGATTTTCAGCAAGGTAAGTTTTTCAAAGGAAATACTGCCTGACAGAGGTGCCAATTTTATGTCAGACCTGCTGGCTTGTCTGTGGAAGTCCTGTGGGGTGAAGCACATGAAGACCACCCCCTACCATCCCCAGACTAATGGTCTTGCTGAGAGGTTGAACTCTACAATCAAGTTCATGCTACGGGCATTTGCAGATCAGTTTAAGAGGGTGTGGGACAAATATTTGCCTCATCTGTTTGCTTACAGAGAGGTTACCCAGGAATCCACAGGTGTTTCACCCTTGGAGTTGCTGTATGGGCATAGGGTGAGGGGGACCTCTAGATTTAATTTGAGATGGGTGGGAAGGAGAGTGCAAGTATCACAAGGAGTCTGTTGTGGCATATGTCCTGAACCGCAAGACAAGGCTCAGAGAACTCATGGGCCTGGCCCAGGAGAACCTGGAAGTAGCCCAACAACAGAAAAAGGGGTGGTATGACAGGAATGCTCGGGCTAGAGAGTATGCTGTAGGGCAGCAGGCGATGATTCTCATTCCTCTCAGACACAACAAGTTGCAAGCAGCATGGGAGGGACCCTACAAGGTGGTAAGAAAGGTAAGTGATGTTAACTACATGGTGGAAGTGCTAGGCAGATGGTAGGGGCACAAACTGTACCATGTTAACATGATGAAACCTTACCATGACAGGGAGGCCCTTGTGCTGAGCATTTGCAGTGGATTGCAGGAGGAGTCAGAATGAGATCTTGTGACTGATCTCCTCAGTGAGGTTTGGGCTGACACCTCAGTGGAAGGAGTAGCAATTTCCCAGCAGCTATCTCCTACCCTATTTCGAGAAATCTGAGCAGTATTGCAGGAGTTTTGGGGCATATTCACCGGGAAACCAGGGAGCACCTACCTTGTGCAGCACCAAGTGGATACAGGACCCCAAAGGCCTATCAGGCAGGCCCCTTATAGGGTGCTTGAGAGAGTCAGACTCTGAGGGAAGAGGTACAAGAGATGTTGGAACTAGGAGTGATTAAAGAGTCCAACAATCCCTGGGCCTCACCAGTGGTGTTGGTGCCAAAGAAGGATGTCAGCACCTGGTCATGCGTGGATTACAGGAAATTAAATAAATAGTCACACAGAATCAGATGCTTACCCCACGCCTAGGACAGATGAGGCCCTAAGAGCAGCTGGGTGGGGCTAAGTATCTTACAACCATTGATCTTACCAAGGGTTACTGGCAGGTGCCCTTGACTGCCAGTGCTAGAGAGAAGTTAGCCTTTGTAACTCCTTTTGTATGAGTTCACAAAGATGCCCTTTGGGATGAAGAATGCCCCTGCAACTTTCCAGAGGCTGGTAGATCATATCTTAGCAGGAGCAGGAGGGTTTGGCCTTGCTTACATGGATGATATTGCTATCTACAGCCATTCCTGGCAAGAGCACCTTCAGCATGTCAGGGAGGTGCTGGGCAGACTACAGAGGGCAGGGTTGCCCATTAAGCCGAGCAAATGTCAAGTGGGTATGGCAGAGGTCTCCTACCTAGGACATAGAGTGGGGAGTGGAAAGATAAGGCCAGAACCTGCCAAAGTAGAAGCTATTCAGGCATGGCCTGCACCAGATAGCAAAAAGCAGGTGAGGGCATTCTTGGGGACAGCAGGGTACTACAGAAAGTTCGTTCCCAATTATAGTACCATAGCTGCTCTCCTCACAGACCTGACAAGCAAGGACAGGCCAGATAAGGTGGTGTGGACCCCAGCATGTGAGCAGGCATTTCAGAAGCTTAAGGAAGCTTTGGTAGGACCCCCTGTGTTAGCCACTCCAGACTATAGCAAAGAATTTGTTGTGCAAGTGGATGCTTCAAACTATGGGGTGGGGGTTGTACTTAGATTTCTTCAGAGGGAGAAGAGCACCCAGTGGTTTATCTCTGTCATAGGCTCCAACCCAGAGAGGAATACTATGTAGTGGTAGAAAAGGAACATCTAGCCATAGTGTAGGCACTACAAAAACTTCAGCCTTATCTGTATGGAAGAAAATTCACTGTGATAACAGATCACAACCCTCTAACATGGTTAAACACAGCCAGTCAGCAAAATGCCAAGTTGCTAAGATGGAGTCTGGGGTTGCAAGCATATGAGATGTCAGTGCAGCACTGCAGTGGGTGTAGCAATGCCAATGCGGATAGGCTCTCAAGATAGGGAATGGGGTGAGGTACACCCAGATAGACCTGACACTCTCAAGTGATGTTTCTCAAGGGGCACTTGAAAGACTTGCTTGTGTTCCCTGGGGGGGATGGGCGAAGGCTGCCAGCCTAGTCAAATAGATCTGATTAATTCTGGCATTTGTAAATAAATGTAAAATACAGGCATCTTTCTTGAGTGTAAAAGAATACTGTGAAATGTGGAACTGCAAAAGATGTAACAACATTGCACTCTACTGGCCCAGTGAAGCAGGTTGTGACCCTTTCATGCCAGAATTCGGCTCCAGTGCATCTGAATGAAGGTTTCATGCCCATTGTTTTAAGGCTAAAGGTTATGACCAAAATTTACATGTGGAAGGTGCTTTATTGCTGGTTTCTGCTAGAATATATATATGAAATGCCTTGTATTGTTGCAAGTTTCTGAGCAGGTGTTAGATTGCTAAATAATGCAGTGTGTGGCATTAGACCAGGTGTTCAGACGATGCAATATGAATACTGGGGAAAAACTAAGTGTCAAACATTAGGTAATTTGGGAGGCCCTTAGAGACATGTTTGTTAGTAATGTTTAAATACTACTTCTCACAAGAGACTGGAGGCATTTTGACTTTGGACATCTAACTCCGCACTCTGCCTTATGTTCATATGCAAGTTTTAGCACTGAGATTTCTTGTAGGAATAATTAAAGCGAGTAAAGATTAATTAGTTATTTTTCTTTGAAATCAGACCTGTCTTACTGTATTATTTTAAGTTTCTGTGTGATCTCTGAACTTTTGGATATCTCTGTGGTGTAGTAGTTTTGTGTTGCGTTTTAATTATTTATTAAATAGTTTAAAAACTTCTACCAGTGGCTGGTTTATGTAGAGATAAATTATACTTTAGAGTACATTATATATTTAGAGTTTACTGTCTAAGCCCTTCCAATAAGCCTAGACTGAATAGTCACATTACCATTGGATAAATATTGCACAGTAATAATTGGACACCCTTTTAAGGGCCTTTTAGTAGCTGATATTATTAGCTGGGTGGTGGCAGGGAGTACTATCATATGGTGTGGGTAAAGGGGCACAGCTGGAGAATCTGTAGTATGTGTGTAGTGTGTCAGCTACTTGGCAGGGACACGAAGCACTGTTTGGACAGAGAGGGTACTGGAGGTTTTAGCTTGCCCAGCTAGGCTGAGACCTGGACCCTATAGCTGTGCCAGTGGGGAGTCTTATTGGGGACCTGGTGAGCAAGGGAGCATCTAGCATCTAGACTGTGGTCTCTGTGTGCACTTAAGGGAAATTGTAGTTTACTGTGTGTATTAGTTATCCTTTCCTCTCTTCTAGGAGATGACATCCCTGGTATTAGTGGTGAGGATTGAGGCTCCTTGATTGCTGGGCCAGAGCACGGTAGTCACTTAACTTTTTAAGGAAATTTAACCATTTGGAGAGCAAGGAAAGGATATTCATATGTTCAGTTGCTGTATGAAGGAAAAGCCATGGTAAAGACTCAAAATTACACAGGCATAAAATGTTGCAACGTTTAATATGAACAGGCATATAAAGATAATTACTTTTGTCTGAATGGAACTGATGTTTACAGTGAATCAATTGACATACAGATCACTGTATTGTTTTGTATGAATGCAATTCAAAATCTTAAATCAAAAAGTATGGGGTTCATAGGGATTACAGGGATAATTGTATTAAATAATAACCCTAAGGCTGATTTTGACCAAATAGATAAAAGTATCTTCCACATGTAAATATGTAGGACAGGAATACCAAAAGATGTAATACAGTTTAATATTACCTTTCTGAAGATGGGTAAGTGTAGGCAGAAACTAGCATGTTACAGTAACTTATTAGGAGGTTTTGGTACTGGATCAGGAACCTTGAATGCAATTGATGCTGATTTTTAGCTATCAAAATTAGAACTGTTGGTCAAGATATTTCATAAATTATACACTTACAAGCACAATGGAATCTTACAGTTTAGTAAACACAAAAACACCTAATTATGAAAAATTATTTTTGGATCAGTTTGACACTTCTGTGGTTTATAATTTGAAATTTGATGAGAATGTTATCAGGTTTGTGAATTGGATGACATGTACTTTACAGTCTTTCTATATTTTAATGCAGAAAAATATTGTACAAAATTAATACTTAGCAATGAGTATTTATGGAGACAATTATTTAACAAATGGATACCCAGTACTAACTGGATAAGATTGTTTTCTGAAAAAAAATGTACAGATAACTTTTGCACAGGTTATACTACACACTATAATGTCACAAATGTAAAGATAATGTGTCAGTCTGTAACTTTACCATTAGTATTTGGACCTATTTATCCATTCCAATACTGTCAGCCCCACATAGAAGGGAATTGTATTGACTTTTCAAATAGAACACAAATTATAACACTGTACTGAGACAACAGCTGGACTCATTTGTGGACAACATTCCCCTATATATGAATTGTTTTCTTCAGCATTCCATCAACATATGCAAGTGGTCTAAATTACCCTCTACTTTTGAAATGTTTATAGAGATAACATCAGAATTTGTATACTTAGTGACTAATCAAACATAGTCTTATGCCTTCAGAAATCCTTTTGTAGGTTTAGGTAATGTGACTCCTTTTGTAGGTTTAGGTAATGTGACTCCTTTAACCAGGCATAATGAAACTTGCATATTTCCTCCAGAAAAATAGATTAATATATTTCATATATGGTTAACAGACAAGCTAGAATATCATAATCTGACATTTAATATGAATTATTTAGAGGAAGTATTAAATAATACTCGACATCTTAAAAGACATTTGCAAGTGGTAAATTATAGTATTTTACATCATGAAATGACAAGTATTATTATAGGGAATAAATTGGTCAATTTAGCAAGAGACAAAATCTGATACAGCACATAATTAGTGGCACATTCACTGGATGGTCAAAATCTGGAACCAAACTATTAAACTGGTTAATACATCCAATATTAGTTTTAATGACCGTTTTGATTTTATTACTTTTTTGGAATTCTGGTCTAACTTACTGTGTATATAAGAAAGCAAACAGAGCACTGAATGTCGGATATAGGAGAGTCAATAGTCAAGGGGCCAAATGTGATACGAATTGTATGATTACATATTGTATGATGATGTGTTCCGGAACATTCTAGTAATTTCAGCAAAGTCATTACATTTAGCTGTAAACATGTCGTGTGTTCTGGAACATTACAGTAAAGTATTTGAAAATTGCAAAGTCATTGAATTTGGCAGGATCTGCTGTTCCTTCTGGTGTAGGTGGCCAATGCTGCAGAATGTTCTAGCAAGATCCAGTCCAAATTGAAAAGTCCAAATTCTCATAATTTGTGGTAAACAACTTGGTTATATATAGCTGGGACTCTCCACACTTGGGAAGAATCCTCACCTGTGGACTGGAAGCACTGCCCAGGACTGTTTTCCTGGTGAAGACTCCTGCCCGACTGCAATGGGGCTTCCCAGTCAAGACTGGAGACAGGATGATGTTTTTCTCCATCGGTGAAGTACAACTTTAAAATGTTTTGTCTAAAACTACTCAATTTTCTGTCTTGGTGAAATAGTTTATTTAGTCTTTATTTTAGTAAAAATATAGTCTGTTTAAATATATTATTTAGTGTTGAGTGCATCATTTCTCATCCTGCTTATTGGGCAATAGACCTTTTTGTTTTTCCATCAACAATCATTACATTTGATATATGCTGCATTCTATTTGTTTCAAAATTCAGTCACCTTTACCTACCATATGCTTGTCTGCTCTTTCCTTTCTTCCATGACTCTTTTCATATCAAGCGCTTTTTCACAAGCATTTTCAGAATATATTTTCAGTTGCCTATCCAGTATTTCAGTCCTGCTAAACTGTACCAACATTTTCCTTTGCAATTGTATATATAAAATCAGAAACACATAATCTTTCCATGGAGAAAGTTTTTTTTTTCTCACAGTCATTCAGGAACCTTTAAAAAGACTTGCACATGACTTCACACAAATCATTACCTGGATGAATTTAAGTTCCAAGTCCATTACATTAAACACCAGTTTCAAAATACATGTAGTTGTCAATAGTCTCTTTTTTTTTAGCTATTCATGCCACTGTTCTTTTGTGCATCAGTGGTATCTACCCAGACAGATTGATATGCCCCCCATCTCCTGGCATATTTGCATGACTTGCCTTCAACATCACTGCATATGAAGTTTCCACTGTAAAAAAAAAAAGTCACATTTTCCTACTCTTCTCTCATACAATCTATGAAAAAAAGCATTGTTGCTGGGAGCCCTTTCTCAGGGCACACACTTGCACACTTTAAACAAGCTACTCCATGGACTAGCAGAGTATGTTGATTTCTTTTATTTCTTATTTTTCCTTCAACTAATCTCCTGCACCAGAAATGGCTTCCACATTTGTTTCCATACCTTAGATACTTCTTTCAATTGCCTCCCTGCATTACATCACCTCTGTTTCTGCTGGGTCTTCATTCATCATTTGGATGAAGTATCTAATCTGTCCGCCCCATGCACCCTCCGCCCATGGTAGGAGGGACTGTGCCCCCTGTACTCCCTATTTACATATACTTCTTCATAGATTACACAATCCCCAAAGAAAGGGCATATTCCCCAACCCTAAGGACCGTCAGTCTTGCAAGCTGTCAACCATCCATGTGTGAGAACAACACAAATGTTGAATTTTGGAAATCTCTTATAAGCATGTCCATATAACTGCACACACATGCACACACACACACATGCACGCACGCACAGACACACACACACACACCTAAAGACTGCAAAAGTGAGATAATAAAGAACTACAAAATGGCCTACAAACAAGTGGTATCTTTTATTGCATCAGTGACAAACTTTTCAGCAAGACAAAAAACATGATTATTGAATTCAGTAAGTATGGTGATACACAGGATAAATAAGAAAACAACCTTTTTGACAGCAATGAAATGAAAACAGACATATTTACTATATCAACAGTCTGTTTGAAAAGGAGAGGTGGCCAGGACAATCTACCAGAGACTGTAACTAGAGAAGTAGAGCTGCTGTTGATTGTTGCGTCTTTCGGCTTTTCCCGGTTAGGGGTCGCCACAGCGGAACTCCGGTCCACTAATGATTGGTAGTTGATTTTTACGTGCCGAGTTACCAGCCCTGACGCACAACCTTCAACGAAGGTATGCCCATTTATGCATGTCTCCACGCAAAAGACGCTCTAGCTGAGAATCGAACCAGACAGCGTCTTACTGTGAGGCGACAATGCTACCGCAGCACCACCACAGTGGTTTTTTACAGTGCTGCTCATGAAATCCTAAAAAGCTTACAGTTATAACATGACTTTCCAGTTTTGACAAACGTTACATTAATATTGATAATGATACTGCTATTACTCAGATTAATGAGAATAATAAGAGGTCATCAGGAATAAAGTGAAGCCCTGCTGGCACTGCGTGTCCTGCAGTATTTGTAATGGTAAATCTCATCTAATTTGGGTTGTACATACCTCACTTCACAAAAGTAACAGATCTGTGAGACATACTGCACAAGATGTGGAACAGTAATTACAGCAACAATTTGTGCCCGCCTATTTTGCTGATTTTTATCACAGCAGTGCACAAAATAAGTTCTCATATCATACAGTTATTTGCTGTTGTCCAGTCAGTCGCATAATTGCAAGCAAAATTTGAACTCCATTGCTTGCCATTTATTTAGTAAGAATTATGTTAATCTGTCCTCCCTTCTTAAAAATAGACTTGCTAGTCATCTGGTTCCTGAGAAGCATTTAGCTTGGGATCTATACACAGAGAATCTATATCAGTGTAGCAATTCATAAAAAGACAGACTCAATGGTCAAACATGCAGACACTGTGCTGCCCTGAAAGAAAAATATGATGGTGGTGTAATTCATATACAGGCACTAAAAAGAATTATGCTTCTACTAAAAATTAGAATTTTCACAGACACTATAAAAATACTTTACTTGCCTAAGTAATACATCTCTGTTATCAAGTTTAAGAAAAACTTTAGCATGTACTGTCACACTGCATATCAAAAGACTTGGCATCCTACCAGAGGTGAGGCTAAATCAATCAGTATGACAGCTTTATGGGCATTTGACTTTGGCAATAAAGTGAAGCACAGCCCCTTTGTAATGGTTGTTTTTTCAGCTTTCTGTAAAAGATGGCCTACTTCTGGCATTTAAAGTCTTGACAGCCTACAATGGAATTTCCCATCAGAAGTACTGCCTGCTTACTGTGGACTCCTTCTCAGGGGAAAAAAAGCTGTATGCATTTCTGTCAGACTATGCTCATTTACAGAATGTTATAAAATCGCTAGCAAACTGTATAAACTGCTAGCAAATTGTGTTCATTAACAGCATGCAGTTGCATCATTCTGTAATTGAACATAGTACTTAATTATCAAACAAATACAGAAATAAATTTATTAGGGAACATTCAGCTGACTGAAAAATGGACAAGAATCATGAAATTTTGGAGCAGGGCTGTTTACTTAACTACAGTTTCATTTTTTATTTATACACACTAGCCACAATGTTATGGAGCATTACCTATTGCCACAGGGAACAGCTACAAAGAGTGCACCAAACACTACCTTTCATTTTTCATGCATGTAGATTAATCTAATTTCAATATACTTAAGTTAAAATTGTACATTGCAGGCAACTCATTCAGAAGAGCTGGGTAACTAAACATAGAAATACGTTTTGACTTGATATGTTTGTGATAAGTGTCAAATAGGTTACTTTTGATGGAGAAAAGAAACTTGTTAGTTATAGCCTTCAAGAATATCTGGTGTAAAATTAATTTGATAGGTGGCAAGCAATATGGATTAGAAAACGTCTCCGAGTGGCAATGAAAACAAAATCTAGATGGTAAACTTGGTTTTCAATCTGAAGATAAAAGATGATAATTTCCCCTATCCAGCAGAGACTTCCAGTGGAGAAGAGAGATACTAATGTGTAATTCTCTGGAAAAAATAATAAACACATGCATACACATACTGTTAAGCCCAGAGAAAAATAGCAAACCACAGACAAGCAAATTATTTGCCCACTTTGCTTTGCAGGTCAAAATAGAAACCAATCAGTAATTTTAGTTACTTTCCACAAACTATGTACAGCCTCCTACACCCCTGCAGGAAACAGGCCATCTTTTAGAAGTTATAGAATGCAGGTCACAACATAGACCCATTAAAGGAATCCCTCAGACTACAGATAAGGAATCAGGGCCTGGTTGTGGCCTGCATTCTAGAACTTCTAAAAGATGGCCTATTTCCTGGAGGGGTGTATGAGACTCTACAGACTTGGTGGAATGTAAAACTATGGATTGGTTTCTATTTTTACCTGCAAAGCAAAGTGGGCAATTCATTTCCTTGGCTGGGTCTATGTCAGATTACATAGTTTTCAAGACCATATGATAGAGTTTTTGGAAACTGGAGCATTTAAAAAAAAAATCAATCTACCTTTTTATGTTTTTTTCAGGGGGGCAAGCCCCCCCTGTGCCCCACACCCCCTACAAATTATATATACCAACTCAAACTGCAGTACAGTGAGGAAAAGGGTAAATTTCCCAATCCGCAGCATACCATGATCTCCATTCAAAAGCTTCAAGTTTTCAAAACCTCAATCATATGGTCTCAACCATATGAACTTCGAATTTCTGAAAACTCCATCAACTGATGGGGACCACCTTCAACATATCAACGTACTCTTAGTCAGTCCCAATTTGGCAGTCAAACTCCCTGGTCTTCCATGCAAGTTTCAGCTTACTCCAAGTCTTCAAATAAGGAATGAACTTCTTGAGTCTAATCCCCTTCAAGACCAGTTCCTTCTGTTTCTAACTGTGGGAATGTCATATTCCCAAGGCACATTTAAAGGTGTAAAACTTCTCTAACCAACATGTTACAACTACCTTGCATTCCCAGAACCAAACCCCCTGGTTTTACACTTGCATTCTTGGGTTGTGAGACCTCTACAATGCATTGGTAAGTTTGCTGCTTATGCCAGCCCTGACAATCACAATATGTTGAAAGGGACCAAGGTATAGAACCAACTAGAGCAGCTTTGTATTGCCATGCATCTTCCTCCTCATCCATTGTAGAGGAGCATGGTCAGCTGCCTAGTAGACATGCCTATCTCAGTAAAGGTATAAAAGCAGCAGTAGAAATCTCTCAGAGAAAAAATAGTGGCTTTATCAGGAATTAGATGCTCAAGCATTAATGTACTTGGCAGAAAAGGTACTACTAGAAAGGTATATGATAAGTCCTTAAACTGTTGCCAAATTCTCTGCCAGTATAAGTCAAAGGAACAAATGGAGAAAACAGGTGGTATAAAACACGGATTTATTCAATAATCCACATAGCAAATCAAAGTAAAGGTTCACTTTGGCTTTGTGGTTTAAAATTAAACAAAATACATTTGGTTACCCCCCCCCCCCCACCGTTTACAGTCCCATACATCCCCTCCAGGAAATAGGCTTCCTTTTAGAAGTCCTGTGTTACAGACCTCAGCCAGACACTGATTCCAGCTCTGTAAAAGAGCTCCTTCATTCAGAAATATTCCACAAGATTAGGCTGTCACACACCATGCCTTCAGGTTCTTTCAGAGAAGCCCCAACTCACCCCTTCTGAACCTCCAAATGAGGAACCATTTTCTTGAAACAAGTCCTCCAGGCTATGTCCTTTTATACCACAGTAATTGACAATTACTGCCTCATTACTAACTTATACAGACAAGTTTCTTTCTAACACTGATGGAATGTCAAATCCCCAAGGCGTATACACACTTTGTCAAACTTGTTTCAATACTCTTACTAACACTAATGTTACTTCCAATACTTATACAATCCCTAATGCTAATATTACTGTAACAAACTGAGGGGCTGCCAGCCCAGCCAGATAGATTTTTGTAAATAATTCTATGCCGTTGTAAATATTAATGTGAGCCACAGACCTGTGTAACAAATGTAAGAAAACTGTGTTATGTTCCGAGCTTCAAAAATGTAACCACAGTGCATCCTGCTGGAAGAAAGCTGATGAGTAAAGCATTTTATGACTGTGTGATCTCAAGTTAGGAACACAAGATGTCTGGGCTAGGAAATTTTCTCTCTTGTTCCAAGACAGAGATAATTACAAGGTATTACATGTAAAGTGCCTTATTGCTGCGGCCTCCTGGCAGGTGCAGATTACAAAAAGAAATGTTAAGTTTCCCAGGCTCACAGAACTTAAAATTTTAAGTAGAAGTGTCAAGAATGATGTAATCTGAAATGACTCAGCCGTAATGTGCATTATCAATTTAAAACTTTCACAGAGAAAGATTGAGCATTTTGTATTTGCTGACAACTCACCAGCACTTTGCCTTGTAAGTAGAATTTAGAACATAGTTTCTGTTAGAGACAGACAGGAATATAGCCAGATTAGTCTAGCTGTTTTCTATATTTATGCAAGACTATCCTACAATATTGTTTTAAAGTATTTTCCTGTGATCTCTGAACTCTCTATTAGCACTGTGTTTAACTGATGAGTATTGTTTAGTGTTTTTATTATATTTTTTATTAAATATTTTTAAACCTTTCAACTGTGGCTGTTTTGTGTAGAGATAATTTAAGCTCGCAGAATACTTGCATGTATTTGATGATACTGTATAAGCCACTCCAATAGCCTTAGCCCTGGTTTGCACTTACTATTTGGATAACAGTAATAGCACACAGTGGTATTAGTCACCCTTTGGGAAAGGCCTTATAGTAGCTGATAAGTAGTGGTTGGTGGCAGTGGTTTCTACTGTCTGGGAAGGAGGGGGCATAGCTGGAAAACCCGTGCCAGCCTTCTCCAGGAGTGTCTGTGTGTTTGTATACAATTCATGTCTCAAAGTGTGTGTGCTTCAGCTACTTGGGCAGGGACACGAAGCACTGGCTGGACAGAGGGTACTGGAAGTTTTGGCTTGACCACTCGGCTGAGATCTGTAACCTATAGCTGTGTCAGTGGAGAGTCTTACTGGGGATCTGGAGAGAAAGGGAGAAACCAGCCCCAGACTGACTGTGATCTCAGTGTGCTCTTAAGGAAAATTGTACTTTACTGTGTGGGCACTTATTATCCTTCCCAGTGTGCACACCCCTCACTGGTGCTAGTGGTGAGGATTGAGGCTCTTTAATTACTGGGCCAGTGCATGGGTGTCACAAATTACTACTACTACTACTACTACTACTACTAATTGCCAAATATAATGCAGGCATCAGAAAGAAAAGAAATTAACTACTAAAGTTATGGTAGCAAGAGTGCCCAGTGACTGTAACTAGATATTTTAACAAGTTCATTCTGTGCAGTCAGATGAAGTAGAATTGCAACAAAATAATTAAAATGCACTGTGAATGCTGCAAAATAACTTCCAACATTTGCAGTTATAGCAGTACTTCTAAGTTTGGAAAGGCTTTAGAGAGACCAGCAACTCTTTAGACATCACATAACACAGAGGAAGTTAATTCACGGTTAATACATACATGAATACATACATGCAAAAAAATCCTTATTAAAATTATGCATTTTATACATTTAATACTTATCTATGCACATCTGCGACAAGAGTGATGTAAAGCATAAATGAATGATGCCTGTTTCAATACCACAAATAATTGCACAAAGATGATCATACAGTCTGACTAGGCACTGTACTTAGAAGTAACAAAAATGTGTGCTTCAGTGCTTTTACAGTTGGTGGTATTCCAGTTTTTCTCCTATGATTTTATATTATCATTTACCTGCTTAAAGTTGCATTGCATTCCTGCTCCCCTGTTCTTTGTGTCTGCTCCATCCCCCCAACTTAGGCATTATGCTAAAAAAGAAGTTGCGTTTTACCATAACATCCCATCTGTGTTGTCGATCTTCACTAATCCTTGACTGTGGGCTCAGTTTCAAGCCTAGGAACCAACTCTGCCATTATTCCAGCTGGCTCCTTCCAAAAACTCTCGATGTAGGTTCTACCTATAATGCTCCTCACCAAAATACCCCAGATCAAGTATGCCTACAATAGTGGCAGACAAGAAGTAATAGATAAAAAGACCATATCTGTGTCCCTAATATGAAGACAGTCTTTTTGGGAATATTCGGTCCGCCAAGAATTGTAAGGCAGGGGGAAGAAGGGATGGAATGTCAAGGATTAGTAAAGATAAACACAGATGGAACATTATGATAAGACATCCGAGTTGTCATCCTTGACTGTGGGACAGAGTCCCTAGCTACCTGAATCTTGGAAGGTCTCATGGAAGAATAATCCAGAGCACCATCGACCTGAGTTATGTACGTTCCCTAGAGACATGGTCCATTTTGTAATGAGTAGTAACGGTATGAGGAGATGCCCATGTAGCTGCTGCACAAATATATATATATATATATATATATATATATATATATATATATATATATATATATAAGGAAGCTCTGGCATGAAAAACTGCAGAAGCTGCTGCAGGTCTCATTGAATGAGCTTTCACAGGACATGGTAGATGAAGTCCCTTTTTGTTATAAACAAAAGTAATACAGTCCTCAAGCCATTTTGCCAATGTAACCTTAAATACTGGATTACCTAAAGAGAGTGTAGGAAAGGTAATATATAGTTGGTCATATTTTCTGATGTCCTTTGCTCTGTGAAGGGAAAAGATGGAATTGTCTGTGCCTAGTAAGTGTAGACAGTACTCCCCCCTTGTTGGAAAAATTAGGAAAAAAAGACTGGGAGATGTAAGGTTTGACTGATATTTGAGTCTGAAACAACCTTCGGCAAAAAGGAAGGATTTGTCCTGAGGAAGACTCTGTCCTTATGATGTATCAAATAGGGGGGATTTGCAGGACAAAGCTTGATTTTCCGATATTCTCTTGGCCGAGTGATAGCTATCAAAAATAAGGTTTTCCCAGGACAAGAACCTTAAGTCACAAGTTGCTGAAGGTTCAAAGGGGGAAGAAATGAGAGACTGTAGTTCCAAATGCAAATCCCACAGAGCAGAGGGTTCTTTAAATGGAGGAGTGAGCATTAAGTTTCCTTTCAAAAAGGCTTTACAAAGTCTGACATAAGCAATGAACCACTGAAACCAATATGCAAGTTGGATATCACAGCAAGATGCACCCGAATAGTAGAAGCTGATGAGCCAGACTCAGAATAAGGCTAAGAAGTCTAAGACTTTGTCTACAGGTGCTGCATATGGGTCAATATTACAGTCAAGTGACCATTTAGTGGATTTTATCCATTTATGATACAATTTTATAGTTGAAGGCTTGTGGTGGGCCAGAATTGTGCGTTGGACCAGGGAAGTGAGGGAGCAATACCTGACAATCATGGGAACTGGAGAAGCCATGCAGTGAGCTTGAGATGCTGAAGATTGAGATGAACTATTCCCTCTGGGTGGGACAATAGGTCCGGAGGTGGGTCCAGTATCCAGGATTTCCAAAGCAGACTAGGCCAAAGGAAGGGAAACCAGACTTGTCAAGGCCAGAATTGGGCAATGAGGATTATTTTGTTCTTCAACCTGTTGGCTTTCTTTAGAAAATGACATATTAGAGGAGTCAGAGAAAGGCACACAGTAGACCGGGGGGGCAATCGTGAAGGAGTTCATCTCCAGGGGGGGATTAGGGAAAAGTAACTCCTGCACTTGTTGTTCAGAGGGGACACAAACAGATCGCAGCAAGGTTCGGCCAAGTGGCAGAATATCTTTCCCAACACTGGAGTGAGAGACCACTTGTGAGGCATGAGGATAGTGCTGCTCAACTTTTCTGCAATCACGTTGGAGCTCCCTGGAATGTGCATTGCTGTTAGAAAGTGGTTGGACAAAAATTGTCCATTGCCATACTCAGAGCTTCTCAACAAAGAGGGTATGAGCTGGTTACCCCTTGTTTGTTGATATACCAGACAACTGATGTGTTGTCTGAACTGCAGTTGTTCTGAAGGGGAGGGTATCTTGATATGCTTGCAACACTAAGAGCACCACCCTCATCTCTGGAATGTTGATATGCAAGTAGGCCTCCTGCTGGAACCAACTGCTTTGGACCGTCTTTCCCAGATAATGCCCCCACCCCATCTGGGACATGTCCATGGTCACTATGGCTAGGGGTTGAGGAGGAACAAAGAGACATCCCAACAAGATTTCATTGGAATGGAGCCACCATCTCAGATCATCTTTGCAAAAATTGGTGATCAAAATTAGATGGACATTGGCTGATTCAACAAGAAACACTAGGAGGCCAGAAGCCATTGAAGAATTTGCATGTAATATCTGGCCAAGGGAACTAGAGTGCTAGAGGCTGTCATTGACCTTAGAACCTGTAGGATGAGCCTTGCTGCTTTGTTTTTAATTATCTTGCTTACTTGTGACATAATCCTTTAGAGTCTTTCTAGGGGAAGTGATGCAAAGCTGGCGACTGTGTCTAGCATAGCTCAAATGAATTCCAGTTGGTGTGATAGTTCCAGATGGGA
Organism: Protopterus annectens; assembly: GCF_019279795.1. Taxonomy (NCBI): domain Eukaryota; kingdom Metazoa; phylum Chordata; order Ceratodontiformes; family Protopteridae; genus Protopterus; species Protopterus annectens. Next base: position 112,299,480 of record NC_056743.1, read on the forward strand.
TTTTTCATAGTTTACAGTGATTCCTAAGCTGGAACAAAGATGGAGTATAATCCCGTGCCTTTACGAGTTAAAGCCTGATGGAAGCGGTAAGGAGCCAGTCATTTAGATATGGAAATACTCAGAATTCTAGCAGTCTGAGATGTGCTGCTACCACTACAATGCATTTTGTAATGGTGAGATCAAAGGGCAGTGCTCTGAACTGATAATGACTGGCTCCTAGCTGGAAGTGCAAGAATCTTCTGGAGTGTTTGTCCATTTTTATGTGGTAATACACATCCTGAAGATCTATTAAGCACACCCAGTTGTCTTTTTCCAAGAACAGAAGTATTGGCTGTTTCATGATCATCCAGAATTTGGTTTGTTGAACTGATTTGTTCAACTGACTAAGATACAAAACTGGTCTCCAGTACCCTGTTTTCTTTGGCACTAAAAAGAACCTGGAGTAAATTCCAGATCCTCTATGGTCTGTTGGGACTGCTTGGTTGACTCTCTTTTTCAGCAGTTTTTGAATTTCTAAGACTGCTGCTTCCCTGCTACTGGGTGGAACATCTGAGAATATCTGGTCTTTTTGGTTTCATTGAAAGGGGAATGTAGCAACAACTGGAAATTATCCCATGCACCCATTTGTCCATTATCACTTCTAGTCAGGCAGATTGGTGCAGAGATAATCATCCCCTGGTTGCCTCCAGAGGAAGGCAATTGGGCCTCCTTTCAGGAGCACTGGTAAGAGTTACCAGAGAAAGAATCTCTGGACCCCTGGTTCTGCAGGCCTCTTCAACCTCTTGGATGGTGTCTTCCATAATTACTTCCCCCTCTGCCCCGGGGGAAGTCATTCCTACCAGTGCCTTAGAGAGGTCCTTGGGTCTTTTTGAACCACAGCCTCCCACTTCTCTGCTTCCTACAGTAGGGCCGTTAAGGAGTGGAAAAGCATACACCCATGGCAGAAAGGGTCTTCCCATCTTTTTCACATCTGGCTAGAGTTTCTTTAACCTTGGGGCCAAACAGGGATGATCCGTCAAACAGAGGGTTGATGAAAGAATGCTTAAATGGCTCTGTGAAGCCACAAGTGCATCCAGGCATGTCTCTGAATGGCTATGCCTGAACCTGCTGCTCTCATCATCACTTCGGCCGCATGAACAATTAGCCTCGTGGAAAATTGGAAATAGATTCAAGTGCGGCAAGCTGAGAAGTAATCTTATCTCGGATCCCTTCAGCTACTGCTCCTGTAAGAATATCTGAAAGCTCTTTAGTCAGATCACTCTGAAGCCTGGTAAGATGCACCATATAATTCAAGGACCTGACAGCGAAGGTTGATGAAGCATATACGTGCTTCCCAAACCTATCAATAGTCCTAGACTCCTTTTTAGGAGGATGAATAGTTGGACTTTCATCAAGTTCCTTTTTAGTGGCTGCCACTACCACCGTGGCATCTACAGGAATACCCTCAGCCTAATGTTGCTCATCTTTTGGGGCAGAGAAAATTCGGTCAGGTCTTTTAGGGATCAGCTCGATAGAGTTAGGAATTTTCCAGGCCCTCTAGGTAATCAATAAGATCATCAGCAGGAGGAGAAATCCAAGAGGTAGAGGGATGGGCCCAAAAAGCCTCTATGTATACAGATTCCTCTGAGGAAGGTTGGATGGTAGTCCAGCCACCCCTTTGTTTCAGGATTTCTTGGATGTCTCAAAAGGAAACTTATTCAGGAAGTGACTTGGAGAACCTTCCCCTTCATCATAATTGGTATCCTCTGTGAAGGACTCTTCAGGAGAGTCCAAGTGCTTCCTCTTGCACTTTTTCTTCAAAGGTACCCCTTCAGTGGGATGCTCCAAAGTAGTATCCGAAAATATAACCAGTGTGGTTTGCTCCTGTGCCCTCTGCCTCAGGGAAGAGACTGAAGGAAGCTCTAATAGAAGGGATGGACAAGTTATTTGCTCTAACAGGGAAGGCATAGACCATTTGTCCACAATGAACATGGCCCTCTCCATAGCCTGGAAGGCAAGCCCCCAGTATAAGGATGCTAGCCTGGAACCAAAACAGACTTCAGAACCATGGTGCCACCCCACACTGAGGAAGTCACCTACAAAGCAGAAGCCAGGGTCAAACTTACATAATCTGAGGCCCCAAGGGGTGTGGAGGGTTCCAAAAAAATCAAAGTCAAACCCTGCCACTCAGAACTGGCAATGAAGCTTCAACCCCATATAGTCTCCAGTACTGGAAATGAAGCCTCAACCTCAGGTAGTCTCTAGTTCTGACAAACCAGATAAGCTCAGGGCAACAATTGGTGCTGGAGGTGTTCTGACCAACACTGAAACAGTCAAAGCCGGGATGGTTGATACCAGGGGCTCTGAATACTCGGTAGGAGTTGAATGAGGAATTTGTATGGGTGTAGAAGGCAAGGTTCCAGAGCTAATCAGGCTAGGAACCAAAGATGGAGATAATCCCCTTGACAGCAGAAACTGGTTGACCAGTCTCAATGTCCAACTCCAACAGGCTCTTAGTGGGCCGAACAGAAGAGGCCATTGGAGACCTTGATGGCAGTCTCTCCAAAAATGGACTCTGAAGATGGTCCGCGAATGGGTCGATCGAGGGTGAAGATGTCCTTGTTAAACTATCATGAGTGTCCTTTGGTACCAAATGTTGAGAGTGTACTGAAAGGAGAGTTGTCTGCCAGAAGTGAAGAGACTGGTGTTGAGGAAAGAGCATCTTTTCCCACCGGTGTCTAGGAAACAGTAGCCAATTTTGAGGGCTGTTCTGAGGAGACTGTCAGAACTGAATAAGTGCACTTTTTCGGTTTAGAAGAGGAAAACAAAGGGGATAAGCTGACTTCTGTTTTGGGACCAGAGATAGCCTCTTCAAATTCAGATTTGAGAGGTATGAGCTTATTTTTGCACTCTGTCAGGGTTCTAGCAGTAAACCTGTGACAGATGGCGCAATCTTCCTGAAGATAGACAGCACCAAGACAATAAACACAAAAGGTGTGCCCATCTGAATTTGGCATTTTCCATTCACACTTTTGACACCTCTTGAAACTGGAGGTGCCTTTAGAGGGTTTGTCAACCATGAGAGAAACAAAGGCCACCTGACATGCACAGATAAACACACAGATTAACAAAAGTTTTTTTTTTTTTTTTTTTTTTTATGTAATAGAAAAGGGGGGGGGGGATTACCAACAATGGTAACGAAGATTAGCTGAAGGTAAAGGGATAAGTACCAATGATTATACGTTAGGGTACCTAACAATGAGAGGAAAAAAGTCACACACACACACCTAATGGAATACAGAGGAGCGGGTAGATTAAAAAATAGCGTAAAGAACAGAACTTAAAGGTAGATATTAGGAAAATAAACTTACAGGTAGATGAATAGCCAATGCTCAAGAAGTTGGTTTAACGCATCTGGCACTACGAAGCAGCCAATGAGATCTTGGGTAATTTGGTGAGGAGCATTATGGGGAGAGCCTAGCTAGAGAGTTTTAGTAAGGAGCAAGCTGGAATAATGGCAGAGTCAGTTCAGAGGCTTGGAATCAAACCCACAGTCAAGGATTATGGGAAGATTGACATCAGATTCCATTATACTGCATTCCCACCCAGCAAACCAATACTGCTCTTTAATAAACCTCCTTTACTACATATTGTAGCCTACTCATTTTCCCAGAGCTCAACAAACCATCATCCTAGCCTGTATTCCAGAAGTGTTTTACTTGTATCCAGTGTCATCGAGGCAAAATACTTGCGATTACTAAATCATACTTCATATTATTCTGAATAATCCCTACCATTTCCTGTTTTTATTTGTGCACTTCATCCATCCATCCTCAACTCCCTTTCCCCTTTTGCACATGGGATTGGAGTGTCACTTCAGCAGTGACAATCATCTTGAGCCAAAGTTTACACCACCAGGTGGCTAGCCCTGCCACAGTAGTTCATTCATACCACACACACACACACTTATGGCCAATTTAGTGTCCAATCCACCTACTGCAGGTCTTTAGAATGGGGGAGGACACTGGAGCACCTGGAGGAAACCCATGTGACTGCAGAGAGGACACACAGCCTCTACGCAGAAGGCACCCCAGCCAAGAATTAAAACCAGGGAACCTCTTGCTGTGAGGCAATACTAAGAACTGCACCACCTCAGCCACCCAAATGTGTATCTTTATAAAAAAACTGCTCTCTTTCTCAATGTTACTGCTGTAACACAGTCATAAAATCACCTTCAGCAAGATATTTCTAGCCGATTGTTAAGTTGGTTTGTGATTTTACATTAGGAGGAGTGGGCTTATTTAACTTGAAATTAAGTGTTTGCTTGGTCTCTCTTAGTTAGGAACCACACAAAAGGGCTCATAGTGCAGTCATTTAATTGACCAGATGGCTTATTAGTTATTTTTCTTTTTGGTTTCCTCCTGTGTTGCTATAGATTCAAGTGCAGTTTGCAGTGCCCTGTACAATAGCAAACAGAAAACAAATTTTCCTTACAGAATGGTCAATAGAACTGTACTGTAAAGCAGTAAATATACAGCAAATACCTTGCACACTGACCAGCTTAAAGCAGCTAGTTGGAAGTCAAGTGGCAATACCTATAAATTTAGAACTCAGTACTGTGTAAACATCAAAAGAACCTAGAATTAGTACTGTTTAGCATAACTTGCCTCAAGAAAGCATCCTTATTAGTATGCACCAATGTAACCATGTTGAGAAGTAATACCGATTGGTTAAAAAAAGCTAAGAAAGGAGTTGAAAAAGCAATGAACAGAATATCAGAGCCACTCTCCCAGCTTCTGGAAAGTGAATCAGTAGATGGCACACAGAAACTATATCAGGTTGCAAGACAAGATAGTGCGAGAGACAGTGAGAGAGAGAGAGTGCGAGTGTGAGTGCAAGAAATAGTGACAGAGAGCAAGTGTGCAAGAGAGCATGAGCACTATAACTTTTGAGAATGTGAGAGAGTGCAAGAGAGACCATGAGAGAGAGAGAGAGAGACGGACACACATTACCTCAATGGCTGTACTTCCTTGAAGGAAAAGCACCTCTGGTGATCTTTTGTCTTCAGTGGAGATTCTACCTTGTGATTGCACTTTGTAGTTCATACACTCCCAAACATTCCATGCAAAAAGAGAAGTAGGCAGGTTGCTTCTCAGCAAACCTCTCTTCTCCCTGGGAAAGCCATCAATTAAAATCAGTTCATCCATGGCATAGTAATGGTTTCTTTCAATCTGTGCAAAATTTTTCTTACCGTAGATAGCTTCTAGACCTGTTTATGCATGACAGTCCTTATTTAGGCAGTTGTGTCTTGCCAAAAATACATGAAAAATAGCAATTGTCCTGACACTGACAAAAATATTTCCAATTTTCCATTAATAATTGAATACATTTTTGTTTAAGCAACCCACAGCCTACTGCATTAAAAGCAAATATATTACCTGTCATGCTATGACCATTTGATAAACAAAACGGATGCATGCTGAAAATAGACATAAGCATGAGCAGGAGAAAATGTCTCTTACCTTGAAGCTCACAATTAATTGAAAATACACTGAAGCTTACAATTCCTTACAAATGCACTGTACCTCATTTCATTAAAAATGCACTAAAACTCTTTTTTTTCACTAGTTTGGTAGCAGATGTAGAGGATTTAGGCTGTTTCCAGTAGCCAAGGTACATGGTTTGCCTGAGGAAATTAAGCATAGCTCTCAACTATTCAGATTTTTGCTGAATGCCAAGATTTTTGCCTTGGTTTTAACCTGTCCCTCAAAATTTGTTGTTTTCTGATAAATCGCTGAGGACTTGAAGTTTCTAAATAACATCTATTTGAATTTCAGGAAATGCACGCCAACACAAATCCTGTTCTAGCAACTTTCTAAGTCTACAAGAGCAATATTTAAAACTTGTCCCTATTTTGGGGCTTTTGTTCCCACACTATTTCAGGCTTTATTTGAGAGGTATGTTGAGAGATAGACACACACAGAGAGAGGCAGACGCACACAGAGAGAGAGACACACAGACACAGAGAGAGAGAGACAGAGACACACACACACACACACACAGAAAGAGAGACACACACACACACACACACACACACACACACACACACAGAGCAACAGAAACTCAAATTCTGCAAAACTAAGCTTTTATTCTGGCACCAAGGTAAAGTCCAGTCCTTGGCAGGGGCTACAGGAATGATTTGTCCTGAAAATGTACACATTTCCGTAACAGATGTCCCACTTTGGTCATCTAAACAAAAATGGCAATCTCAGCAATATGATAAAACAAATCAACCTAAATCACAGCCAGGTGGAGTTTAAGCTGAGCTTTGTAAAAATGCCTTGCAGCAGAAGGCAATCTTTTGCTTTTTAATTTTATAAAACATCAGTACCTCACTACCTCAGACATTTCAGCAAACTTTAATCTTTCTGTAAAACCTCATGATGACAATATTTATTGTAATACACCCTACTCCATATTAGTTTATATGGTGGGAGGCTCAAAAAACTTAATGCCTACTTTAACATATCAACACCTAACGAACTTTGTCAAAACATGACAGACATGAGACATTGCTCTGCATTTTACACAGTACATAAAAGTTAGCAATCTTACCCAGTTCTAGAGACCTTTCAGATTAAAAACAAGTCACATTTTTTTTTTTTTTTTTTTAGAAACCCTCTGGTCCTTCTAAGGCTTTATATAGGTAACAGAAACAGAACAAAACCTCAACCATTAAAAGAGGCCCTTATCTAGCAACCTCCTTTAACATTTAAAGGACGAC
>NC_056743.1:112311242-112403742 GCF_019279795.1 Protopterus annectens
ATGTGGCTTTCAATGCCATTTCAAGGGCAAAGAATTTTACTGTTAGTGCCAAGTCTGTTTTCACTGTGGCACTACATTTAGTTTAGCAACTGTAGTCCTAAGGATTCCCACATTCTCTTCCAGCAATGGCCTCCTGTCCTCACACACTGCTAGTTGAAAGTACAAAATTAGTACATTTCCCAAAAGCAGTTACTTCATTCTCCAATGGCTCTTCACTGTGAATTGTTAAGTATCTAAAGAGTCTTCACTGATGAAAGTCAGAAAAACTTAGCTACTCCAGAAAAGTGGACAAAATGTGATGCAGCCTTCAGAAGGAATTTAGTTATTTTTTAATACACTACCCTTCCACAGCAGACTTATCTCCTTGTTGATCTCATCACCCTTTGTGCAGTTGGAGTGCAACACTGCAAGTTGTTAGGGGTAGAGTTGCAGTTAGAAATATCCCAGGATGATCTGTTATTTATTAAATTTGATTTTAAAATATTTTAACTATTGATCAATTAATGCTTTAAATTGCTACAACTGCATGTAAATCAATTATAGTGGACTGTGGAAAAGGGAGGGACATTCTTTGGTATAATGCACTCGTGTATGGTTGTAATTCAGTCTGATGAAGTCCATGTACCAGGATGAAAGTGTTACATTTTGGTTAAGAGTGAGCTTGTTTCGGTATGCTCCCAGTTTCTTCAGTTATATGGAATATGTTAAATGTTGGGACACTGTCAGTAATTCCCTTAAAAACACAGAGTATACAGGGCCTGGGTAATCAGAACCTAAAGTTATTTAATAGCTGGCCTACTTCAGGACTCCTGTAACAATATGAGGTACTGATTGATTTTCTCCATGAACTAAAGGAGAACCACACCCCAAAAACTTAAGAAAAAAAATATGTTTCAGCATATTTTGAATGTTTCTGCATTACTAATGGCTGTATCCAAGTAAGGTGATATTTTCCAACTTGTCATACCAAAAAATGGCATAAAGAGGATTGTCATGCATACCCCTCATCTGTCCAGATTTTCACAGAATGTCCATATTTTAGACTCAAACTTTGGGTCTGTTCCTCAAAATCTATAGTTTTCTGGGAAATGAATGAGGACTCACTTCACAAAATAATGACAGATATTTGAGTTTCAGACTTCACATCCTTCATAAAATGAACGATAACACAAAACCTTTTATTCTAGCAACTTTCTAAGTTTATAAGAGCAATATTTAAAATTTGCCCTCCTTTTTGGCCTTTGCCCTCACCATAATTTCTGGCTTTGTCAAGCCTTATTGTGCTAACAGGTTAAGAGGTGTGCTGCCATTGGTAGCATGATTTTGTTTTACGGTCAGTGGCTTCATCTTCCTGATGTCATTTTAGAGGGACACAGAGAAACCTATGATGACAGGATAATTTACTATGCTTTTCTCCTTCATTAGCTTAAAACTATTCTGTGATTGCCTACCTTTGATTGTCAGCATCAATTTGCATTTCTAAATTATTTTGCTGCCTTTGATTTTCATCAATGGCCATCTCTGATATAACTTTAAGGAATGTTTGAATGATAGGCTTGAAAATCTAGCACAGTTAATTGTTCTTTGCACAGTAACAACTGTAATTCCATGTTCAAGTGTGAGAAATCTGACCCTTGTGATTAACAAGTGTTACTTGGGCTGACATGGTTTGTGTTGCATTCAGTTTCTAATATTGTTGCTAGAATTAGTGTCTTTGATGATCTTCTTTCCCCAACTCACTGACATTTCAATAAAGCATTGTATGCAATGCAAAAATGCTAAAACAAAACAGAAAAACAAGCACTTAAAATTACAGTGTAATGCAAAATCAAACATTAAGAAAATAAAAGATGAAAATATTTTCTTTGTGGCACTAAGGAGATATTTTTTTTCATTACAAATTAGTTTCATTTTCATGTTAATTTGCATCTGAAAAACTTGGCTTGAAGACATGCCTTTGTTCAGATTACAAAATACACTATTTATCCGAGGTGTGTTGCTGATAGTCTTTGACCAATATGGCTCATATGAATGCCATTGTTCAAGAGCCATTTTTTTTTTATGACTCCATAGTTGAATACATGATCTAACCAAATTCCTATGCCACTCTTAGTAGCCTTCATGATGTAACAGATGATGAGACAAATGCAGGAAAGAAAGGCAAACAAATAACTTCGGACAATAATTATTAAATGATGCTTTTTCTGTATGTGATATGTTTAGTTTTGGATTACAGAGAAAGAAAATTGCTTTTTTGGAAACAAAAACTTGAAATTTGAGGGGAGTTCTCTAATAACTTATACTGAGTATAACCCTTTGGCTCAGTAATAAGATATCCAACCCCAATTCAAGTCACCTGATTTCAAAAACAACTTCAAGGAGTTGAAAGCTGGCAGGAGATGACAAACTTGGATTGGATGTCAGTGTGACTACAGGAATATGGCTATGGCTAGTGGCACATTGTATTAAGTGGTTACACATGGAAGCACACACTTCACCATGATACCACTGTATGCAGTTATTTATCAAGAAGTCGTTCATTTGGATCCCTTCTATATACCCTTTGGATATATAAACAATTCTTCACCAGCAGTCAGGAGAACCATAGTAGTGAATGGGAGTGTAAAGAAAAAAGATGAAGGTGATGGTGCCTTGAAGTGTAAAACTGATAGGGATTGTACCATTCCAGGAAAATGGAACCCCAACAAAATAAAGTAAAAAATATGATTTTAGTTATTTGAAGTACCTAAAGGTTCAGCCTTTTAGATTCTGCATATACAAACTCCCCAAGTACAACAGAAAACAAAGTACTGCAACATATAGATACCACCAGAATATCTCATTAAATTAAAATACAAAAAGTTCTCTGTTCTAGCTTTCCAGCTCTGAAATAGTGCATCAATAACAGATTCCTCATATTCAATTGAAAAGTAAAAGCAGTAATATTTGTCTGTAGATACCTGGCTTTGGACAGTTGTGAGCAACTTACATCTACATGAATTTATAATGAAGGGGAAAGATAACGTCCAGGTCTTAGACATGCAACTTGATCAAAACACCCATACTTCAAGTTATATTTGATTCATCATTACCGCAATATATAGGCAAATGAGCATTCTATTTATTTTAGAAATTCTAGTACCTGGCATGCAAGAACACCACTTAATCAAATCTTGTCACCCAAATTCTATTGGCTAGAAAATACAATTCCACTGCACAATTTACAATAAATGTCCTGTACAGGGAGTATTAATACACAAGCTGCAGTCCATTGAGTAGATAAGCCATGAGAAACTATGGCTTTCTTTAGCTAACTCTGACATGAACGCTGCTCTATGCAAATACCCATCCTCAGTTATGCAACATGTTAAAACAGTATATACCTGGCAGAGAAGCCAGTTCCTCCTGAGAATACTCTCATTATCCCACTATTGCCGAGAGTTGTGAAGAGCTTATAGTACCATTTAGTGAGCATAAAAAATGGCATCCATTCACTTTTAACTGTTAAAGTGTTTTTCAGTGGGTTTAACCTGTACATTAGCACCTTCCTGAAGGACATGTTCTCTAGTCAGGATACAATAACACAGTTTAACAATTCCAAGATGTCTCTAAGATTCCAAGATGTATAAATGAAACGGTTTCATTACTGTATAAAAGACAATGGCATTCATTAGGTAGATTTTAGAAAATATTTTAATGTAGGTGCATTGAAATGTTTAATATTTACATGTTTAATTAAGTGAATATTCTCCTTTAATTATTTGTTAAATGTTTAAGTGGCATAATTAAGTTGCTATTCAAGCATGTGATGTTGGGTTTTCATTCTGATGAGTCTGGGTATTAGCCTAGACAAAAGCGCTCAATAAATGACTTGGATGCGTAATATTTGGTGATTTTTATTTCTGGTGAGCAGCTTTAATCACAGTGACATCTTGGAATTGTTCAACTGTTTTTGGATAAGGTGTCATTCGGCTTTTTTTTAAATGTTTGTGGTTGTCTGAAAGCTGGCTGCAGATAGTGAATAAAAGTGCTGCAGGAGAACCTTATATTTGTGATGGAAGGCTACTGTAATGGGCACGTAGAGTGGTTGAACTTATTGGGCAATAGAGAATTCCATGGATAAATTATCAACAGACATATCACTTACCCAACTGATTTCCTTACTTACTCAACAAAATATGAATGCTTTGATGCAGAGACTACATGCCCCAGCATCCTCCTTGAGAGATACTCATACTATTCCTCAGCCTATGATGTCTTTACGTAATCAGGGCAACTTTTTGGAACTAGGAGGTTCAACGGCCACAGGGAATACAGTATGAGTAAGATGCCAAAGCAAGCAATTTTCATATTCAAAAATAAACTTCAATGAATGGCTGAACAAGGAAATTACACACTGAGAACTTTCAATCGACTGAGATAGATCAAACTCCTAAGACTTTCAGTAAAAAACTGAGTGAACTGGAGCAAAAGTTGTTGAAGGTGAGAAACCTTCAATGCGATAATTATTTAAATGAATGTTTAAAGTGAAAACAAGTTCCTAAGGGGTTACGACTGTTTAAAATTTCCCTACAGGCATTTCTGTGAAAGAAAGTGATAAGACTGATTTAATAGCAATGTTCGACCGCTTTGGTCTTGAGCCAGTACAATTTATTAAATTAAATAATGATATACAGGAATTGTTACAGTATGTTACTCAACTGAACAATGAAATTACTGAAAATTTATTGTTTGAATTTAATGTTGATAAATACAAAAATATGTATCAAAATTGAGAAACAAGTTAGTTTTAACATGAAACGTAAAAAGAAAAATTATGTAGGGGTAATGAATATAGAAAGGGTATAGCTTACCCAATGCCTAGAACATTTTCCAACACTCCCAAGATGTATGAAAGAGAAAGAAATGTTGTAAATGAAGTAAGTTTGAGGCGTTGTTCATCAGATAATAGCTTTGAGCATAGTAATCAGCCTGAATAAGAGTATGAACATGAGTAGCCCCCATTAAGAAGATCAGAACGAATAGAGAAAAAATATACAAAGAATGGAAAATAGTAATTATTTTTTGGTATCCCCCAGCACCTCAGGGCACTCAGAACAATCCCAATGGAAAGCGATGGGAGAGAAACAGGAATTGAAAGCAGAGATTAAGTTTTTTTTTTTTTTAATTAGAAAGGATACTGAGGAAGGGAGGGGGAAGATTATATCTAATAATGAAAAATTAGAAACATGTCACGATTATAAGACTTTTAACTATACGAGCTTAGTGATAGATGAAGGGTATTTTCCTTATTTAATTAAAGTTTAAAATTTATACCTAGCTCAAAAATAGACTTGGTGGATGCAATGACAGAAATTAAATTGTATAGTAGGAAATTAAATCTACAATTAATGTTTCCAGAAGAACCATCTAATGATTTGAATTTTTATAACAGGAGCAGTTTATTTAAATTCAAACCTACTTTAACCCATCTTCCCACCCAGTTATTACTACTAATGAGAATTTATGTTTAAGGGATACTCACAAACTACTGAGGTCTAAAAAGAAAAAAGTTTTTTTTTAACTTAAAACAACAAGAAATGGATCTATTTAAACAAATAAGATTGGATGATTCTAACCTGATGAGGTTGGGACTGTTGTAGTTGAGAATTCTGATTACTGTACAAAAATGTTAGATTCATTTTACGATAGTGATAAATATGTAGATATTTCTTATAATGAAATAATGATAGCCCATCATAAAATACGTTTCTTTTTGGAAGATTCTTTGTTACAAGGTGCCATTTCAGAAGAATTATATAATTTTTTGAGAAGTGACTATCCCACCATTCCTCAAGTTTTGGCATACCAAAAGTACACAAGGATATAGAAAATCCTCCCTATAGAAGTATTATAGCAGCTCAAGGCAGTATGACATTAATTGAGAGTATTTATAGATACACTTTTCAAAACAGTATTATCTATTGACTATATAATACATGACCCTTGGGATTTTTTTATCAAGAATTAAAAATGATTTATTTTCATCTGAATGTGTTTTTTCAACCATGGATGTAGTAGATTTATATACATCAATTCCCCATAAGGAAGGTCTCGAATTATTTCTTGAAGCTATCTTAGAATTAACTGAATTAAGTAGTACAATGATTAATTTTGTTGTTTCAGTGATGGAAATAAATTTTGGAGAACAATTATTTTACATCTGAAGGCAACTACTTTAAGCAGATTAAAGGGGTTGCGATGGGGGCGAGCTTTAGATGTAAAATTAGGTAAAGACATTATTAATAGAACTTTTAGCTCTACTATTTTTAGAAAAGATACTTTTTCAAATTATTATTTTGATTTTAAGAGCCAGCATCCTTATTACACTAGAAATAATATATTAAAGGGTCAATTAGTGAGAGCTAGTAGAATGTGTTCAGATTGGGAAAGTTTTAAGAAAGAAATGTTCCTTATTAGTAAACTAGTAAATAAAGGTTACCTCAAAGATCTAATATATGAAGTGAGTGAGGAGATTATAGAAGCATGGGGTTCAAAATTTAAACCGATACTAGGGGCTGTTGAAAGAAATTATGGTTTAAGGAACATTACATCTGTACAGAAGTTCAACAATAATATGGTAGCTCCCTTTGGTCAGGGTTCAAAGGAAGTGAAAGAAATTATGAGGAAATACTGGGTACATTTTAGATCAAATTCTGAATTATTACAGAAGTTGGGTGAAGAACATAAGTTTGTGTTCAAAATGGGTAAGAATTTGAAATTTTTATTTGAAAATAATTTAGACATAAAAGTTTGCTATGAAAAAGGCTCTAGAAAATGTGGTAGCTGTTCCCAGTGCAAGTATATCTTGGAAGATTTATGTATAATGCTACCAAATATACCTAGACCTGTATTATTATGACAGGGGAAATTGAATGACAAAAGGCGTAGTTTATATTGCTGTTTGTGATTTCTGTGAATTATTTTTGTTTTTGAGTAGAGAATAGTTATTTTAAAAAATGTACTTATGAACATGTCTATGCTATTTCTCAAGGAAATGCAAATAATGCCTTATACAGACATTCAGTTTTATGTGCTGGATTTAGTAAATTCAGATTTGGTATACTGGAAGCTGTTTCAAAGACTACGGTTGGAGGGTGGTGGGAATTGAAACTGGATTGATGTGAACTGCAATGGCAATTACTATGAAATTCAAACTTGGAGCAAGGTATAAATGAACTGGTTTCATTATTATTTGTTTTAAAGACAAGAGCATTAATTAGGTAGATATTTAGAAAAGGTTTTAATGTATGTGCATTGAAATGTTTAATATTTACATGTTTAAGTGAATATTCTCCTTTATTTGTTAAATGTTTAATTGGCATAATTAAGTTATTTAAGCATGTGATGTTGGGTTTTCTTTCTGATGAAGTCTGGGTATTAGCCTAGACAAAAGTGCACAATAAACGACTTGGATGTGTAATATTTAGTAATTTTTATTTCTGGAGTTTGGCTTTAGTCACAGTGACATTTTGGAATTGTTCAACTGTTTTTGGATAAGGTGTCTTTGTGCAGCTTTTTTTTTTTGTTTACAATATACAGTTTAACTATTCTCTACTCAAAAACAAAAATAATGCTTATTTTCAGTATTCTGAAGTGTCGCCTACCTCTACTGTATTTCAACGGACTACAAAAAAATGTGTTACACTGTGTAACACCTGAGCAAATTCTTCTCAGTGATACCCTAGTGACTGATGTCATGCCAGAACAACTGGATACTTTTTATCATTTCTTCTAAAGACTAAAGGATGCAAAATTATGTTGTATCAAGAGAAAAATATAGGACTTAAAATGAGTACTATCTATGGATGATTTAAAAGTTTTATCTCCACTGATATTACTGAGATAAAAACATGTTTGGATTTAGTGAGTTAGTACGACAGGTTTTATGAAGTGTGTCTATGAAACCAACAACCCATGCTCAGTTAATTACCAGGATTTGGAGGACCTTATTAGGAAATGTGGAGGAAAGATGAGACTTATTATAGATGGTAAATTCTCTAGGTAAGAGGGTGTGCTGTGTGTGCGCCTCATGTTGAGGTACTGCTGGAGACAGAGAACCAGTAAGGGGGGATATTAATAGGCAATGATATGGGAAGAGTATTAGCAAGTTGCAACACCTTGGAGATGGGGCTGCATCCTCCACAACACCTCTGCAGCATGTAGGTGAATAGTTAGCATACTGTGCACACCTCAGGCTGATGGCTCCTTGGTTTTCACAATGCCTGTCTGGGTGCATAGTGATCCATATCTCTGCTTGTAGTTACAAGCTTCCTTCAAAGTAAGATTCTTTTTAAGAAGGGTCACATTAAAGTATTCCAAATGAATGAAGAACTATGGGGGTGGAAACATTTCGGAACTGGCGAGAAGGAACCTGAAGTCAGGGACAACTGAAGCAATAACACAAAAATAAAAGTTATCAAATACAACCTTGCTAAATTATTTTAATCATCTTTAATGTAAATGTGTACAACAGTCTTGAGGAAGTGAAAAGAAAATATTTCAAACTTAAAATTTGCTTCAGTTTGCTAAAATTCTTGCTTAGTATTTAAATGACAGAGTGGTCATTTTCTGCAATACTTGGTACAGAAGGTGTACAACACAGCTCAATAGAATTGAGAAGGCCCTTGCTTTTATGATTTGTACACCAACACATGCAAAGTACTGACAAGATAATGAAGCAACAGCCACAATTTTTAGAAAACAGATTGCATAAATACTTTTACAGTCACATTTTTACTATATACTGAACAAAACACGCTGGTTACTCTGTTCAATGAAAAGAAGCTCTGCAAATGGGTACACAAAGAATATAAGATGGCATAAGAATGTGTATACGTCTTAAAAGTATCACGCTACACGGATGCATTGAGCAAGTTTACTTTGCCCATCTACATATCTGTACACACCTCAAGTACAGACGATGGAGGTCAGCGACAATGCACAACTAACAACGAGACAAGTCATTTATAACCTAAAATGGCACTCTATGTATTATTCATTTTGTGTTCCTCTGCTCTACATTGACCCCGATCAGGCAGTTTACAACATCCTGCCCAATACGAGTTATTCTGCCCATCATTTCCTCCAGTATGATGGCTCCTCCTTCCAATGATGGCACAAAGTGTGTGTGTGTGTGTGTGTGTGTGTGTGTGTGTGTGTGTGTGTGTGTGTGTGTGTGTGTGTGTAAAAAGTTACTTTTGGTTGCATCTTTTTTGGCATGTTGATATGCACTGAAGGGTGCACGTGTGTTCCTGCACACATGTCCAAGACGGATGCCGACAGTGGTACAGTTTACTCGGCCATCAAGTTATACCCTTGTAAAATCAACACAGGGTCAACCAAGGGGATACAAAAAAAGATCTGTAGCCCTGTGCAAACAAAGTGGAGGTGTCTTAACTGTTAAGTCCTCCCCCTCCTTCCTTGCCAGCCCTACTGCACTTGGACTGTTAAGTGAACTCAAGCCAGTGATGGTGGAGTGGAATATTTTGCAGGTTACATATTTTTCATTCTCATTTGCTACCACCTTCTAGATATGACAAGGAAGGAGTTACTCTGTTTCAGAGTTCCATCTGTAATTGTGACAATAAGGTAAAGCATACAAGGTTCCCCCACAGCCAAGTTGCATGGGCACTCCCTTATGTAGTAGCCCTACTAGTAGTGACATAGCCGTATCCCCTGGTGACAGCAGTAAACATCAACCAACTCCCTTCCCAGCAAAAACAGCAGAGGAAAGAATGTAAAGACTTATGAATTCAGTGTCATCAATACCATTTTTATCAATAGGCTAGAAACTGTTATATTATTTGACTAAAGATTCCATAAGACCATCTCAGATTTCAGCAGAAGGAATGTGCTAGGCAGATTGCATAAACATAATGTATTAAGTTCTAGAAAATAAAAGCCAGAGAAGCACTGTTTACCAGTGATTTAAAATCGTAACAAGCAGCTGTCATCATCCTTAACATTACAGAGGCTTGAGTGGGTGGCCGGGCTCTCCGCTCCCCTGACCCTTCATTATGCCAGGTGGCTGTTATGCTCTCAGAGATTTGTAGATAGACAAAGACATCTGGTTAGTCTGCATCAGTTGTTATACATTTATGGTCAAACTAAGTAAACATATGTCCAACTAAATGAGGATTTGTTACACTACTGCCTGAAGAATGAACTCCATCCTGATCCCAGTCTCATTTGTTATGGATATTGTACAAGATGTTCCACTTCTGCTGATTCACTCTATTTGCGTTAACTCGTCTGTAAAACAGTAGATCATACAGTGCACATACCATTGTTAAATTAATTCCAGAGTAAGACAGGCATACAGTTTATCAAGTTGCCTGTGACTACCCAAATGCTGCCACCACAGTTTTCCATTACATCCCAGAATTTTTCCCTTTTAGCCATCCAACAGAGGAGACAAGGGCAGACTACACTATGGGGGGGGGGGGGGTTACTACTCACATTGATATTATGACTAAACCTCACATGCCTCTACAGGTATGTGTTGAATTTATCTGTACTGTTTAAATATTAAAGTTTGAATAAAGGAGATCATAGCCAAGGTAAAAGAGAAAGCATTTCAAAGCCTCCAGAGATTACGAATGAGTTTGCAAACTACTTTATTTTGCTGTTAAATCCTTTATAAAAGGTTATACATCTCATTCTTAATGAAAGTCTGCAGGAAGTGCATTCAGTTTTGCTACAGATTTTCATTTCAATGAGGTACTAATTCAGCCATCCAATGCTTACAAGTGGCAACCAATTCCTTTAACAACCCCATGAATGGCCAACACCATCCCCAGTGTTTACTAGGCAAGTAGGGAATGCAATTATATAGCCATACCATTCGTATTTATTTTTGTTTAAGGAGGTAGAGCACTGACCAGAAATGAACAAATCTGTAGCCTAAGCCCAAGTTGCATGCAGCAAATGATAAAATCAGGATGAGAACAAAAAATGAAACAAAGATGGCATATGTAACGTGTATGAAGCATGCATCCCAACTACCCAGCTTTTGGCAAAACATCCAGATTTTTGCCGATATTGTTGGTTGGTTCTTCATAAAATTTGTTTTTTCTGGAAAATCATTGAGGCTAGAAGTCACCGCACGACATGCATTTGAATTTTCAGACTTCATATAATTCTGAAAATGCATGCTAATGCAAAATTTGTTATTCTAGCAACTTTCTAAAGTTTATAAGAGCAATATTTAAAATCTATCCCTGATTTACAGACAAGAGTCAAGGTAGAAAGCATTGCATACACAGCTACAAACCATTTCGGATCAGTTCACCTACTGTGTAAACAAGGGATATGGGAGGAAACAGGAGTATACAGAGAAAACCCATGCAGATTCCACCTAGAAGAAAACCCCTCCCCCAAGCTAAGAAACAAATCAGATAACCTCATGCTGTGAAGCAACACTGTGCCATTTCTGGAACCAATATCAGAAGAAAATCAGTGGCCTGAGACAGGAACAGCAAAGGCAAATAAGTGACCAAAGTTCAACACAGCCATAATGGGCTTTACCCAAAGTTACTTTGTTCTTATGACATGATGCATTCAATGCCAAACCTGTAAGCCACATCATCACATTATCTATAACATCATGAATTTTTCTATATTTGTAGAAAACAAAACACTACAACTTTACCAAAACAAAAGCATATATTGCAGGTATAGACCTACAGTCCAGTTCTAGTTGTTGCTCTGTCTTATAGAGGGATAAACCCTGCCTACAACTCAGCCAGACAGAGGGTGGGGGGGTGGAAGTAAGTAGTCAATGCCAGCTCCTCCTTACCAGGGATAAGAGAGGTATCTTGCATCTCCAAGTGCTGATGACAGCTGGCAGAAGCCATGTGAGAAACACCAAGTTGTAAAGGACTACATGTGCTTGCCTGGTTGTGCCAGGCACTGTTCAGTGCCGCACCCAGGAAGGGAAGCATGCATGGAAGCACGACACACACCACAGAGATAAATATTGTAATATCTGCTGTAAGAGTACACGTCCTGCCACCATAGGAGCAGACTTAGGGATGCAAGTAAAAATCCCAGCAAATCTCCAAGGAAAGGGTAACACCACAATGGGATTTAATCCATCCTCCCATCTTCTAGTTTTAGAAGGTCTCCTTTCATGGCTTTCCTACCAGAGGCCTCAGTTCAAAAGATCCAATACTCTAGGTCAAGGGGAGAAGGGGTGCCTGGGTATATGGCTGTTAGTCCGAGTGCCAAAGGAGCCAAAAAATATAAATACACCTACATGCAAATTCATCTCTATAGTATCTTCACAATTTAAGGTCCAGGCTGCAGCCAGTGCTTGCCAGTGAACAATATGAATTTAGAAAAGATCGGAGTAACAACTGCTGTAATTTGTTTCATTAATGCCATTGTGACAGATACAAATGATGATATACATCAGGGGCAGTCTCTGTGGATTAGCAAGTCTGACTCACTGAAGCATAATGATCTACTTACAGATATGGCCTTATACTGCCTGAGGAATCAGTGCTTCATCAGGTCTCAAAATTACCTGACAGAAAAGTAAAGCAGTCTCACAAATTTATCCTACAGGACAATGAGTAAAAGGGATCCATCTTAGAGCCCCTACTTCACGTGTTTTTCCGAATCTTCTTACATTCTGTCTGCAGCATATTAACAAAATTGTTTACACAGATGGCATGGTGAGGCATGGCAACTCTGTGGCCTACCAGTCCCATAGGAAAGCACCACAGACATGACAGACACCATGTATCAGCTATACATGCAGCTAGAATGATGAAGTTTGCAGACTCATCTCAGCAAGACAAAAATTATGATGTTTAGCACTAGGCAAGGACTCAATGTGCTGGACGATGCATGAAATACAGCTGGTCCTCTTGACTGAGAAACCCTGTGATAGAAGGACATTACAAGTACCTGGTGGGTAGAGTTATGTCCCTTTATCCTTCAGAGAAAAAGGATGTCAAGTCATCAGCTAATCACTCTTTCTACAGAATAGCAGATCTGATTGCAGAAGAAACCAGACATATTAGAAAAAGATGCCATTACCTCAGCGGAAAATCAAATTGTTGCAGTTATGGGAGAACAACTTCCAGTTCAATAATTTCAGATACCCTGAGAGAACAAATACTTAACTGCACCTATCACTAGCCAATTGATGCAGTATCGGGAAGTATATCTGCTATGCTAGCAAACCAGGAAAAATTAACAATCTGTGAAGAAGCTGAATGGCTGGCCAAGTTTGGGCAGGGCTTGAGTGGTGAATGGCCAGCTTACCTTTACTTTGGGGTGAAGGCATTTTTTCAGCATCATATTGCTCCTCAGTGAATGCTGAAAAGTTGCATTAGTGTCTCACACGTGCATGCACACATTAAGAGAGGTGGGCTGATATTAGTACGTCACAGGCAGAAACACTCATGCTTGTGTGCTTACATCACTGCAAGACTGCCACATGGACAAAGTTATGGTATGGAAAAGTATCATTGAGACTAGCAAAACTTTGAGTTGAGACTCTTCAACCCCCTTACCTTCCACTCTCAGACATGTATAATTTCTCTGTCAACTGTGCCCCCACCTTGGCAGCTTTGGTCAGGAGAACAAATCTGTGGGGGTGAGGGAAGGAGCGGCATTAATGCTAACCAATAGCCATCCTGGTCAAAAGGGCCAAAGGAAAAAATTAAGTTGCCACTCTAACAAATAAATCACTTGAAAACTGTCACCAAGAACCTGACTTAAAAGACATTTTTCAACAAGCCACACATTTTTTGCAAAATGCTGCAACTCCATCTGGGAATTTTGTGTTGCTAACATTCTTTTAATAGGGGTGTGAACAGAGAAAAAATGGTATAATATGAAATATTACAGAACATCTCCAACAGCAACCTGCTCATTGAAATACACCTGTCAAATGTTCACTCTCACCATCTAAATATACTTATCAAGCATACATAGTTGTTAATGTAAATGCACATGGAAAGTACATTACACTCCTCTACATGGATTAGGTTGTCTCCTACGTGGTACAGGACTTCCATAAGAGAGAACTCCAATTTGTTAAGCAGTGCAACTCAGTGGCAGCTGGTGACTTCAAATTAAAGGAGGGCTGCAGGAGACAGCTGAATGGGTGGGGCCAATGGCAGGGGGTGTGGCCAACTAGAAAGGGAGTGGAGTTATGCTCAAAACCACAACAACTGGAACTTTAATTAAATACGCTGCCCTGGGTGCCAAACAGTCATTACAAAAGTCCAGTCACGACAAAACGAAGTGTAGAAGAAAAAAATATTTCAATGCATTGGCTACATGACAATGTACTTAATATCCAGATGGAAACAGGTTGCGAGGCATGAAAAAATAAATTACTTTTTAAATACATTACTGGAATGCCAGTCAAAATCAAGTATAAAAAACAAGCAGCACTCAACTCAAACCACTACTCCTTGCACTGCAGTTCTAATTATAATTTATATTCAGCTTTATAAAATTACCAAGTAACATGCTGAAAGTAGCAATCTCTGTGATACCCCCACTTGTAAAAATGTTACTTATCCAAAAAAGACCTGCTGCCTGACACAACTATCTACTTGTTTCATGGGGAAGACATGATCAAAGTAAAAAATGAACAGCAAACAAGAAACAAGCTCAAGATAAATTGCTTAAAGGATTACTGCACAGGTTATGGACCACACATGATAGATTGGCATTCTGTTTAGTTTATGGGTAAAGCCTGCAAAGATGACTGCAAGTCTCCAACAAATGTAATGAGCTTCTGAAAATACTGTAATCCTGTCCTTTTATTGCAAATACTGTCATATGCATTTCAATACCCAAGGCTTATACATTATCTAGTTATGTAAATATTCTCGGCATGGCAACAACGAAAACACTTTCAATACTGGTAATTCTTTAACAGTATGCTTATTAAAGCTTACTTGCATCTTACAATCTCCGACAAGCTTACCTGATGGTCATTAAATCATTGCTACTTAAACAGAGCAACAGGGCACTGTCACAGCATGCATTTCCTGAATAAAAAGAAGCATAAATCAACAGTATAAAAATATGACAGAAAACCAGAACATTCTGCAAAATCAAGGACAGATGAAAAGCCACGGTCGTACTTGTGGTCTACCTTGGATGGGGGAATACTCTGCACACTTACAGTGCATAACTGCTCCTTGCCTTCCTTGGACACATCCAGAGCCACTACAATGGGGGAATGGGGTGCAACAAGTATGTCACAATTTGAAATGTCTCTGGCTGACAGTGATGGCTCTGACACTCATACCTCTCAACTTCAGAGCAAGAAATCTGGACAGAGCCATACATAGAACTAGAAGTGGGACACAGGCCCAAAAATAAGGACAATTTTTAAATATTGCTCTTATTAGCTTGGATAATAGAACAGTAGTAGGTCTTGCATTAGTACGAATTTTCTGAAGGGTATGAAATCTGAAACTCAAATGTCTGTCATTATTTTCTAACTTCAATCTTTAATGACTTGCCACTAATTTGCCAGAAAACCACAATTTTACAGACCAAAATGTGATGCAAAAATGTAAAGTTGCCACACAATACAGCTGGGAACCTGTCAAAAAAGGGATACCTTTTTAATATTAACACTGTTAACTTGAGCAGCTAACAAAATAAGAGCATCTACATACATTTCTGAAGTAAAAGTAATTTATAACTCTGATCATTACAGTTATATATAATTGTAAACCCTCCACGTTTTCTTCCAAAATTGCCATTTTGAGGAGGGATTATTAGGGGAGAGCAACATTTTGAGCCAAAATTGGGGACAATGGAGAGGTTTGGATATTCCTAATTCTACAAAGCGATTTGCACATACCTCTCAACCTCTTAATGCAGGAAATCTGGACAAGGCCAAATATATTGGGGGAACATACAAACACTACTAAAATTGCTCTTGTATAAACTTAAGACAGTTGATAGAATAACAGGTTTTGCATTAGCATGCATTTTTCTGAAGGTTATGACGTCTGAAACTCAATGTCTGTCATTTAGTGACTTAATTCCTAAATGATTTGCTAGAAAACCACAAATTTTATGAGGAACAAACCAAAAATAAGAAGCAAATATCTATTTATTTTGCAAACATATGGACAACTGAGAGGTATAGTTCAACCAGGGCTGTCTGAGTTTGCTACCCCCCCCCTCACAAAATCATGGTCAAATGGAGCCTCCCCCCTGCAGCCATTCCAATGTCCCATTCCTTGGTTATTTTGACCCATTTACCATAAATACTGTAATGTACATATTGCTTTACTTCTGCAATGATTTAGATTTCATTTGAAAGTTTTATTTTGCATTTTACAGCACAAACCTTAATAGATATCTGGTAAACAAAGCAATGCAGTCTCACAATGAAAATAGACTTAGCATTAAAACTTCTCTGCCCTTGAAACTCACATGCATTGAAACAGCATTGAAACCCACATTCAAAGAAAATACATTTTGCCAATGGCAGATAAAGATCAACTCTGGGCTGTTTTCAAAATCATAGGCCCTTGAACATGAAACATACACATGCTCTTTGATACACCTTCCTGACTGTATTACATTATATTCCTTGTACAATACAGTACAGTTGTTAGAGGGCATTTTAAATTTATTGTTTTGAACATTTTTCCAGTAAACAATGAAACAAAATGCATACACCAATGACAAAACTGCCCAATTCAGAACATTTCCATCATAAAAAGTCTACTCAACCTTCTATAGTCCACCAGTATCAGTAAATATGCACAATCTCTAAAGTAGTAAAATCCACATTAAAGAAATCTGTAACTAATAAAGAGGTTGCTGCTAGCAAACAACTTTATATGTCATTGTTTCATCTACAAATAAAGTGCCTGTTGCCCTTGAAGAATAAATTGCTTATGTTGCATGCATAAAAAGGATAAGCTAGTAATACCGCAGTAGGGTATGGATAGCAAACTGATAACAGATTCATAGTTACTAGGTATCTTTGCCAAAAAGGGCTGCAGCATCCACCCCCTTTACAGCACAGTACAGTATCAGCAATGCCTCTACTTACTGTGGGAGTAGAACCCACAACCTTCTGCATCAAAAGTAAGCACACTGCCTGTTGTGCTATTAACAATGCAAGCATACTTAGCATAAGCAGCACTAAACTTTTGTTCCCCTGCAGTTCTCAGCTCCTTGTAAAATCTACTCGACACTCAGCTGCATCTCTGAACTTTGCAGCACAAGAAATCTGGAAAAAGCTAAAATTCATTGGGGGGGGGGACAAAAGGTCAAAAACCAGGGACACATTTTAAACATTGTTTGTATAATGTTGGAAAGTTGCTAGAATAAAATGCTGTGTTACCACCATACATTTCACTTCCACATCTTGAACCCAGGGGACCCTGTGCAAAACAGTCAGAGCAACATACCACTATGCCAGATCAGCTGTTTTGTGAAAGAAAAAGACAAACTTAAATGGCTACCATTTAGTGAATTCAGTTCTCACCATAGCACAGCTGTCATCCTCTTAGCACAAAACACCTGAACAAAGCCAATAATGGGTGAATACAGCCCCCAAACATTCAGTGAATTCAGTTCTCACCATAGCTCTCAACCTATTAGCAAAAAACACCCGGACAAAGCCAGTAATTGGGGAATATAGCCCCCAAACATATTCAGTGAATTCAGTTCTTACCATAGCTCTCAGGCTTAGCACAAAACCTGGATGAAGCCAATAATGGGGGAATACAGTCCCACAAATAGGGACAAATTTCAAATATCCATCTTATACACTTAGAAAATTGCTAGAATAATAGCTTTTGTGTTACCATGCACTTTCTGAAGAATATGAAGTCTGATATTCAAATGTGTGTCATTTTTAACATTTGTTAACCAGGAAAGTCTGACTTGGAACAAAAGCTAATTTTTAGCAGAGGCTCAGGGAGAAACACTCCAGACAGACACATGTCTTTGTAAGATGGGAGGACACTAGAGGAAACAAAAATAGGGAGGGAATACAGACTCCACACAGAAGGTAAGGCACCCCAGCCAAGAATCAAACCAGAGAACATGTAGCTGTCAGGCAACAAGGCTACCACTGCACCAGTGCACTACTGGCTTTGCAAGGACACAAAAATACAGAAACCACAGATTTTTATGAGGAACAGAACAAGTATGAGGGAAAAATCTGCAACATTTTTACAAATGGTGGTGGGTATGGAATTTGGGCTCTTGCCACCTGGGCCCAAGGTGCAGGGTTCAAGCCTTATTCTCTACCCATCACCATGTAGCACCTGGGGCATTACACACACACACACACACACACACACACACACACACACACACACACACACACACACACACACACACACACACACACACACCTACCTGGATAGATGTAGATCCCTTTGCTACAGCATTACATCCACAGCTTTGGAGCACTACAAGCCTGCCTGTGCACTATATCCTTCCCTATGTCTGTTGGAGCATTAAATCCACTACAGCCTGTGAGATGTTCTTCCCCTGATGAGACTCCCAGCCTGCTGATGTTGCAGACCGAGTCTGATCCCTTTCCAGTGACAGTCTATGTATGCAGTTACAACTGCATAGACTTC
Organism: Protopterus annectens; assembly: GCF_019279795.1. Lineage (NCBI taxonomy): Eukaryota > Metazoa > Chordata > Ceratodontiformes > Protopteridae > Protopterus > Protopterus annectens. The sequence goes on from NC_056743.1 coordinate 112,329,884, forward strand.
TGGGATCTCTGCTCTTGAATGTTTCCTAATCCGGACTGCTGCTGAGACAATCTGCACATGCTCCAGACTGTCTCAGCAGGATATCAGAAATGCTGCCTAGTGCGCATGTATGAAGGTCTGCTATTTGCAATTGTTTTTTTCTTTTCTTTCTTTTTTACAGCTGGGGGGCTGCAGTCCAGCAGTCCAATAGCACAAGCCGCCCCTGGTGCAACTACATATCAGTAGTTGTCAACTGTTTCTTGGGATGTTTTTGGATTGCAAGCTTTGAAGTTTAAGCAAGTGTTTTTCAGCTAGGGATGCTGGTCAGTTGTGGTACAGGAGTTTTGTGAGTACTTTGTTTTATGTTGCAGCCTGCCTTCTATCTTTGTTTTCTGTTCTTTCTTCCTCATTCAATTCTCTACAACTTTTATCTGACCTTTTGTCTTACCTGTCTCCAGTTCACTGCATGAAATTGTTTTTCGTGTTCAGCTTTCATGTTTGGAACTCAATTAAAATAAAGCAGCACCCTTAAACATCTAATTTCTGCATTTTAATAGTGGTCTGTAGATCACTTCTGGGGTCTTTTGCAGTAGGAATGTTTATATTTTGAACTGCATCTTCATATCAGTTTAATAAAAATGTAATTGTCATCCAAAAATGAATTACACTTCTGAACTTAGAAACATCAGTGCAGTGCAACCCAGAAATACCTAAATTTTTTATGCAAGTGGCACTACCCTGTACTCCTATGTATGGGATTTATCCACCCCATAAAATTATAGATACATGGGTGTACTTGAAATAAGTACAAACACCAAAATGTTAGCATCATTAACATCAACACAAAAATAAGGGAGAAAAATGCACACATCAACAATGCAATATGTATGCCCTGAGAAATTACCTTAGAGCATCTAAAAATAAAACTCTTTTCTCCAGGGAAGGAAGCACCCTCCACCACTGCATCACCTGCAAAATACATATTCTAGCTCAGAGATCGCAAAATACATATATTCAACAACCCTAGAAATGTATTGCTCTCGCAAAATTGTCAAACAACTGTTTCGTTGACTTAACTGATCTCATTACATATAAAATATATATATATATATATATATTTTATATATATATATATATATATATATATATATATATAAATATATAACATTTAGATCAAATTCACTCATACATATTACTCTCAGAGGGTAGGTATGCCCTTTAGATCACTGGACTTCACTTTTGATTTTCTACATAACCTTTCCCCTTAGTAATATCAGTCAGTATTAACCTTATTAATTCCAAATGGCTGTTTGAGCAGTATTGTTGCCACTTTTTTCACAAATGAGGGCTTATTCTAAAATTATGACATACCTTTTGTATACAGTCAGATGTCTGCTCACACATCCAACCACCAAACAGGCTGCAAAGGAGGTCTTCCAATAAATCTTACATCTATGTATAACTTTCTCATGATTCAAATTCCATATGTCACTTACAGAGTGGACAAACTCTTGACAGTAATTGTGAGTCAGTAACCAAGAGGAGATTTTTTTTTATCCATCCTTGTGTGACAATGTGAGGTACTGCCAGCTATGCCAGGAGAAGTACGGAAGTGGATGTGTAACATATGCCATCATAGCTAGCTGGAATTTTGTAAATAATTGCATGCCATTTGTATATCAAACTGATTTGTACAGATGCTTGTGTTGAAAATGTATTTTTAAAGTTGCTCATGTTAAAAATGCATCAATCTGTCCTGAACAGCGGAAGAAATTTACATGTATTATTGTAACTGCTCATAGGTTCATAGGTTAGTACTAAGCTAACTGCTCTTGCGAGCCATTTTAAGCCTAGCCAATTATCCTTTGTGAGACTCAAACCCTGCACCTTGTGTTTGTAAGGCAAACACCTTAACCATTAGGCCACCCTCCCAACCAAAGCAAATGTATGTATTGTAACAAAGGATACTGGAAGAGAACAGGTTAATCTCAGTCCAGTTAACTTTGAAAAGTTTGAAAGTAAATTACCTAGTTTAGGCCATAAAGATTGTATCTTAGAGTTCTCGATACAGCCAGAGAAAGTCTGTACTAGGAATCTTTCTGTATTGTCTTTGGGGTGAAATAATTGCTACTCTAGAAGAGTGGAGTTTTGAAATTGTTTTATGAATTCCAGAAGCTGCAACAGATCTTAGCAAGGTGTGCGGTGTGGTGTGGTGTGTGTATTACTGCCATGTGCTAAATCATGGCAACTTCTATCCAAGGTGGTAGCATGGGAACCAGAAGTCAGATGAGCACATGTATGTGACATCATTCTGTAATCCATCACTAAAATGATATTTTAATACTAGGCGAGACTGGCAATAGCTCACATTGTCGCACCTTGTAACAATTCCCATATTATTCACTCTACTATGGAGTAAAGCATCCACTCAAAATGAAATTGTATCTCTCATTACTAAAGGTGTCAATGGTGCATTAAAAGAAGGCCTAATATCAAGTCCATGTCACTTTGTCACACAAATCAGAAAAACCTCCCTAGAAGTGAGGTAATGCAAACCAAAGCAATAATTAATCTTACAAAATACTTGGGAACCATTTCTAACTGCAGCATACATGTCTTTTAATAATAAAATTTCAGGTGACAGACATTTGACCGACTCAGGTCTTTACGTTATAGGATTATAAGATTCATCCAGTCTCACCCATAATATTAATTCGTTCTGATTTTATGACAGCTTGGCTAGCAATCCTAACTGACAGATTGATCCAGCTTGGCTGGCAATCTTGACAGATTGATCTAGACCCACCTCTTCTGTGCCAGTGACATGCTCCCCTCTCACCCTAATACTCATCTTGTTTTACCTATCCCTGTCACTTAATAATCCCCCTTGGACCATTTGTGCTTCACAACAGACAAAATAAAAGCCATAAACCATAAAAGTCCACAAACCGTTTAAAAACAATTATACCACAAAACATTCAGCATTTTCATCTCCCAAAAGAGACTTCATCAGAATAATTACAAACCAACTCCAAGGCATCATATAGTATCTAAACAATTTTCATTGGCTGTAGTTGATGAATCAATTGAACCTGTTCTTTTCATATTTATCTTAAAGAACCCAGGTACATGAGGCAGCTAGTGCATAGAAAACTTCAATCTCATTACATACAAGGCACACACACAATTTGTATATATACATATTTACCAAACAACATTATAATTCTAAGTGATGGTTGAACAACCTATAATTTAGTAGCTTTTGTACCAAACACAGGAGCAACAGACACATTGTTTAAACCAGGGGGGATATTGCACCAAATCTAAGTTGCCACTTCATTTCCCTCACTTTAAGCAATGCTATGTTTCAGTTTGAGAAATTATTTAAGTTTAAAAGTGCACAGAAAGAAAACAGCTATTTAAGACAATGTATTCATTTGACCATTGTTCCTCAAGGATTAAGATTGTACAAGCTTCCATTTGGTTCATCTTACAATGAAGAGATTGTTACTGATTTCATTGGCTTATTTCACAAATATGGATTAGAATTAGTGCACTGGATCATTAAATACAGTTAAATATTCTTGGGTAACTTCAGTCAGGAATTAGAATGATTACTCAGGTTATTTTGAAAGATTCTTTATTTGAGCAATTTAAGAATTTGAGCAATTTAAGAATTTGTATGAGAGTATTCTTATTGGGATTGATGAGAAATGTAGTGAGCTATTCTCAATGGAAAAAAAGAAAAAGAAAACTGGAAATGCACGTTAAGCAATACTACAGCAAACATGCTTAGCCCACAACACAGCTCACCACTCCCCCCCCACTGGTACTATTAAAAAAAAAGTTAATTTTGCAGAGGGTGACAACTTTACAGCAGGTGAAAGGAGGGGAACGGACTGGGTGAATGTGTCTGTGACAACTGGGGAGAGATGGGCAAAGGCTGCCAGCCTAGTCAAATAGAATTTGATACATAATTCTATCAACTGTATAAATAAATGTAAAATGCAGACTTGTGTTTTAAATGCAAGAAAAACACTAGCATGTGACCTTCAAGATTGTTACAACATTGACCCCTTGCTGTAAAGAAAAACTAAGTCAAGCCTTTCAAATGTGTCTTTTGAAATTGAAATGATTTTATGACATTCTTTGATCTTTAAAGTTGGTTCCGGTCAGGCTGGCTGAAGACATTGTCTATTGTGTTAACTAAGGACTAATTGCTAGAGTGTACATGTGAAATGCCTTTTAGTGTTGTATTCTCCTGTGCAGGTATTAGCTTGCTAAATAATGTAAATTGAGTTTCTATTAGCCTGGGAACTCAGAGCAGGTGTTAAGATGATGCAATATGAATACTGGGAAAACCTAAGTGTCAAAAATGATGTAATCTGGGGAGGGCCTAGAGAAATGTTTGTTAGTGATGTTTAAATACTATTTCTCACAAGACACCAAAAAGCATTTTGATCTTGGATATCCACTTATCAGCACTCTGCCTTGCGCTCACATGTAAGTTTTAGTACTGCGATATCTTGTAGGAATAGTTAAAGCTAGTAAAGATTAATTAGGTATTTTTCTTTGAAATCAGACCTGTCCTACTGTGTTATTTTAAGTTTCTGTGTGAGCTGTGAATTCTTAGATATCTCTGTGGTGTAGTAGTTTTGTCTTGTGTTTTAATTATTTATTATTAAATATTTTTAAAACCTTCTACATGTGGCTGGTTTGTGTAGAGAAAGTATTCTTTAGAGTACATGATATATTTATAGTTTATTGTAATAAGCCCTTCCAATAAGCCTTGAGACTGATTAGTCATACTACCATTGGATATTAATATTGCAAAGTAATAATTGGACAACCTTTTAAGGGCCTTTTAGTAGCTGATATTAACTGGGTGGTGGCAGTAATTACTACCATATAGTCTGGGTAAAGGGGCACAGCTGGAGAATCTGTGTCAGCCTTTCCCAGGAGAGTCTGTGAAGTTGTATAAATACTTATCTCAAAGTGTGTGCATGTTGTGTCAGCTACTTGGCAGGGGCATGAAGCACTGGTTGTACAGAGAGGGTACTGAAGGTTTTAGCTTGCCCAGTTAAGCTGAGACCTGGACCCTATAGCTGTGGCAGTAGGGAGTCTTATTGGAGACCTGGTGAGCAAGGGAGCAACCAGCCCCAGACTGACTGATCTGTGTGTGCACTTAAGAGAAATGGTACTTTACTGTGTGTATTAGTTATCCTTTCTTCTTCTAGGAGACTGCCTCCTTGGTGTTAGTGGTGAGGATTGAGGCTCCTTGATTGCTGGGCTAGGGCATGGTCGTCACAGTGTCAGCCACTGATTTAAGGGACGTTGAAATCTTTACAGATGAACATTGAGATTTTCAAAATACCAGATGGTCAGATGGGGCTAGAGAGTCATTTGAGATTTGTTCTCAACTTGAGGAAGAATCCTTACAGGTCCCCATACCGCAAAAATCAAGAGAGGGGAAGGGGGTAGATGAGAACATAAGGAGTGGTGATAATGGTATTGGTCTGTTCTTACAGGGGGTGTAACATCTACAACTGTGCTTCCAGAGTTAATACTAAAGAGCATTTTGCCTGGTTTTTCAAAGGGTTCAAGTTTGTTCCATCTAGGTAAATCGATATTGTTGATGCTTTAGCAGAGGTAAAATGGTTTGTTAGAAAATTCAATTTTAATGTCTTCTTCCATGACAAAAACAATGGGAAAGCTGAAGTTAAACATAGGGGTAGGTTGAATAGAAAGCAGAGTACTTTTAGCCCCCCCCCCCCTTTACACTGTGTCTGTTTTTGAAAAGGTGGTTGTGGAAGATGTATACAAATCCTGTACCGATAAAAATATTTTGATTCTAATTTATCTAAGGCATTAAAACTTTTACTTGAACAATTGCATGCTGATTAAACCACACACCTCATGCAACCAGATAAGGGGGTGGGATCGTTATTTATGATGCAGACGGTTATTCCAACACTCTGTTGGAACTTTTGCACAATGCAGATACTTATTCTATAGGTGTTTGGGATCCCAAAAATTCATAAAGTGGTACTTCAAGCTCCTTTTAGACCCATTGTCTCCACTACTGGATCCAAAACATACCCTTTATCTCTTCTGATTGATATGATGCACTAACACATTTAATCAATCAGACACTCCGGGGACTTCTTAGGACATCTTAAATAACACATGTGGAAGGAAAATCTTGTATTTATAAGAACTGATGTCAAAGACCTGTTCACAGTCATTGCTAAGAATGAAGGTCTAGAATATTTCCACCAGAGTTTAACAAAATGGGCTACCCTTTCCAATGAGAGAATCTGTTTGTTCATGGATCTTGTCTTAGAGAATAACTACATTTATTTTGAGGGGGGTTTTTTTTCAGCAAAGAAAAGGAGTGGTGATAGGAGCATCATGTGCCCCTGCTTTCACAAATTTGGTATTGCTAGGCTGGGAAGATCAGTTTGCATTTAAAAGTTCCTAATAAAAAAAAACTGTATTTATACATGTAGATTTTTTTGGACTTTTTTTTAATAGGAAGGTAAGGTACACAAAATCCATAACTTTGTAGAATACTTTATACTATGAACTTTTTGAAATTTACATATTCTTGGAAAAGCTGTTTCAGCTATATGGCAGTTCTGAATGCTCATAACTTTCTTCTTTTTATAGTCTGTTAATGGACAAATTTAGGCCAATAAAGCCAAACCTCACTAGCTGTGGACATGCATGTCTTCTTATGACTTCATCAGCAGAGCATAATTGCACTGTTTTGCTAACATTTAGAAAAAAAGAACAAATGAAGCAGAATGGATAAAACACTTCCCACATAAATTGATAACAAAATAAAACGTATATAGAAAAGATTGTAAAAACTTAATACTATTAAGCACTTTCATATCAATTTCAGATCCTTCATAAGACCTTTTACAAGGTTTTAAGGAATCACACAGTGAAAACTCTAGCTTGGCTAGGATTTTCTTATAATTTTTTTACTAGCTGGTTTGAATTGTGTGTCCTGTTCACTCTTATTTAATTGTTAGATGGGATATTTTGCAGACACCGTAAATGGTTATGGACATCAGCTAGGTATGACAACCCTGTATTTCTAAATGTTAGACAAACATTCTACTTGTGCTGTGCTGATGAAGTCATAAGAAGGCTGAAACGGCATTGTCCACAGCTGGTGGGGTTTGCCTTTGTTGTCCTGAATTCTTCCATTAACAGGCTTAAAAAGAAAAAAAGTAATGGGCATTCAGAACTGCCATATCTCTGCAACACCTGATGTCCTTAAGAGGTCATTTGCATATATCCCATTATTCTCTTTTACAAGAGGTTTTAAAGAATCGCACAGTGAAAACTCTAGCTTGGCTAGGACTTTCTTGTAATTTTTTTTACTGACTGGTTTGGCTAGGTCTCCTGTTCACTCTTTTATATCTCTTGGAGCCAAGAAAAGTTATTTGGACACCCTCATTTCCCACACATCTAATAGTTTCAAGTCCAACATTATTAGGAAAGAAAATCTTTGCAACTCCTATCTACACTTTACCAGCAGCCACCCTATTTGGCAAAAAAAGAGCTTAGTGAAGGGACAAGCCATTAGGGTGGCACATATGACCCCCCTGAGGAATAATGTGTGGCTTGAGTGAAAGTTGAGGGAAATGTTTTCAGCAAGGGAGTACCCTGGTCATATTCTAGGTACCTTGTTATTAAAAGTGTACAATGAGTGGGGGGGGGGCAGATATAAACCACTTCCAGGCACTGGACTCACTGCACCTACCAACAATATGGAACACAAATATGAAATGGCCTTGGCAGTAGAAAATAACCAGCACTCCAGGGAGATCAAAGATCTCAGTAAAAGAAACTGATGACTAACTCTGAAATATATCAATTGGTAGGTAGGGATTGAACCTACTTGTATTACCAAAACAGCACCCAATTTCAAAAGATTAATGGAAAACAAATATGGTACAGTTCCAAAGGATATTAAAAGAACTATGAGATGTGGTTAAACAGCGTACTTAAATCACTAGGAAACAGACCGTAACATTATGCAATACTATCAATAGTAGAACATTTCAGGATTGTGAGTGTGCCACCTTGAGATTGGTGCATCTTGCTTACTGTGTTAAATGTTTAGCATTTTATGTTGGCAAGACTGAGCATGCCTTAAATGAACACACACAACATTGCCAGCAAAAATGAAAACACTGCTCTATTCAAGCATTCTATGTCAAGGATTTAAGTTTTGCTTTGGTATCCTATAAAAATAAAATAGGTTGGACCCAAGAAGGGGGGATTGGAAAAACTTTTTTAAAAGGGAGGAAAATGAAGTGGCAACTTAGACTTTGTGCGATATTCCTCCTGCTTTAAATGACAATGCATGTATTGCTCTTGTGTTTAATACAAAAGCTATTAAATTATAGCTTATTCAACCATCACTTACAATTATAAAATTGTTTGGTACATATGCATTTATACAAATTGTGTATGCCCAGTTTGCAACAAGACTGAAGTGTTCTATGTGCTGGCTCATATACCTGAGTTCTTGAGAAAAATATGAAAAGAACAGGTTCCATTGATTCACGAACTGCAGCCAATGAAAATTTTTAGATATGCGACACCCACCACTGCTACCAATACGTGATAGGCACCACTATGCGTCAACCCCATGCTGAGCTAGTAATCAATGAGCCTGAATCCTCACCACTGACATTGGACAGGGACATGGATACACTCAATATTTCCAGATGAAGACCTCTCTGAATCAAGTACAATTTCCCTTAAGAGCACACTGGGAACACATTCAGCCCAGGGCCTGGATATCTGAATCTGTCCCCCTCCAGGTCCCCAATAAGACTCCCCACTGGTACAGCTGTATGATTAGGTCCTCAGCCAAGTATCCAAGCAAAGTCCTCCAGCACCCCCTTTGTAAACCCAGTGCTTCATGTCCCTACCCCAAGTAGCTGACAGATGCTCTAAGATTTCATTTTCACATACACACGCGCGCACACATGGAAAAGGATGGCATAGGTTTACTAGCTATGCCTCCTTCTACCCAGACTGTAAGGTAGATTCACTGCCAATTAGCTACTCTAAGGCCCTCAAATCATCCAATTATACTGTGCAATATTATTACTACTACAAATGGTAGTAGTTCACCAAGACATCTAGGCCTTCTGAAGTGGCCCACACAGTGTCACCAAACAAATACAAGTACTCTCAAATATTAAATACTCTCTACAAGAACCAGCCACAATAAAAGTTTTAAATATATTTAATAATAATAAAATGTACATGAAAATACTGAATATATATTCACAGTAAAGCACAGAGTTCAAATCACAGGAAATATTGAAAAGACCATTAAAGAATGACTCAGACAAAGAAAAACAATATCTATAATATACATGCAAGGCCATGTCAAACCCTGAGCTGTTGGACATTTTCCACTTAAAGAAATCCCAATCCCTCTGAGCCACATGCTCCAGGGGTCTAAACCTTGTCATCACAATGAACAAAACATGCTGGAGGGATAGGTTCCTGACCCAGAGACTCCCCATACTCTGGAAAGACTGCCCATACATGTTAAGCAGAGCGCCTCCTTGGCCCTCTTCAAAAGGAACCTTGACAATTGGATGGGAGATAGGAAATTCACCCCGAGGATCACATCAGTCGCCCTGCTAGACAGGGGTCCAGGAAAGTAAATATCATGGGAAGAAATATCCGGGGAATTGTTTGGCTAGGCTTGTATGGGCCCTAGGGCTGATGGCCTAGTACCAACCTACGAACCTATAATCTAAACTAAGCTTCACTTATTTATGACTGAATCTAAGAGAATTTTACTGTTCCTAGTTAAGTTAGTTACTTGGGCAAGGCAAAATGAAATACAGCCTTTCCAGTCATGCCCCAAACAGAATATTCTATATTCTGAAATTACTCCCTGTAAAATATAATATCCAAGATGACTTACAGAATTATCTCATCTGGTCACCTGACTAGGTTCCCACAATATTTCCTTTTGAAGTTTGAGGCAGGACTTTAGCAGACTGCTAAAACACACATTTAGAGCTTTTATGGCAGTGCCTAGGAGCTAGAAACATTTACACCATTTCCCCATCTTTAAAACCTAACAGATAATGGCTACTCCCAGAACTACCAGCTCTGAGCCTACTCAGCACTGGGAGGTGCCGTTTAATGATATAACAGCTCATTTGCATTTCCCTTATTCTTCTTAAAATAAGTCAGCTGGTTAACCATTGCTGTGCCAGTGTTCTCTACTGACACATATACATTTAATTCAGTTACCATAATACACGCACAATTCTCTTCATTTCAGTAGGGTGCTCTGTTGATACATTTTAACACAATTAACACAAGCAGAGCTCACAAATACATTTTCAGCACGAGCATTTGTACAGATCAGGTTGACATACTAAATGACATACATTTATAAAATTCCACCTAGATGTTCAGGCACAAGTCTTACATCTACTTCCCTACTTCTCCCTGGCATGTCTAGCAGTACCTCCTATTGTCACAAGATACTATACAACTCCTTAGTGTTGGTTTGTAATTATTCTGATGAAATATCTTTTGGGAGACAAAAGTGTTTGTTGTTTTATGGTATAATATTAAATTGTTTTTAAACCATTTATGGACCCTCCATGGCATTTATTTTTATTTTCAAGTGTTTCTGGTTAACACTGCACCTATTATGTATCCACCATTTATGCTTCCCAGTGGCTCTCTTCTTCACATTCTAATTACAACCATCATTGCTAGTCCTGTAGCTTCTCACAGGCCACAACCACTTTGTAGAACACTGTCTAGACAAATAAACCTCCTCCACCTATACCTTCAAAACATTTTTGCACACTCAACTTTCATTTACAAACAGGTGTGCAGATCATCATCCAATATAGCACCTACTCACGGGATGCAAAGTTTTGTGCTAAATATTCCATGCTCTGTGAACCTGTGAGTACTGAGCAATGACCTGTGCTCATAATTTATTACCTGTATTACTACCTATTTATAGGCTAATGTTGAAAACTTTTCTACAGGTAATTGCGAATTTTAATTTTGTTCTTTGTAAGAAAATTAAACTACACTCACCTCTTTGGCACTTTCATTTAAAATGGCCTATGTTCTTAAAAGACTATTTATCTGAAATTTGTTAATGCAGTCAATTCATAAAATGTGGTAGCATGCCATTCACATGTACAGCATTTAGGCTACTTAGGAACACTCACTAAGATTAATGGTGGTGTTGTATTGCCTATAGCATTGCAAAATCTCTCTGTAGCTTCAGAAATTCTTTGCTTACCTCTCCATGATTCATAAAGACTAGAGAGGATTAGTTCAGCAGAGCGCTGTGGCACTACATCTACTCGAACATGTTATGATTCATCAAAGTAGAATATTGCTGAATCACAGCATACGAGTGGGTTGACATAGATCAGGAGGAGCAGAGGAAGTGTAGTCAGTGATTTGTGGTACATGGAGTAGACATTCACCCCTATCTTTTACAGTCAGGTACATCCACAGCTATATGCAGCATGGTGTTTGAATACCTTACTGTTTATACTCCTCTGTTTCAGTGACCAGAGATAGCCGTTTTATCCATGGCCTTCACAGATCTGCAGTATAAAAATATAAGCTATTTGCTTCATTGAAGAAATAGGTTAATTTGTCTCTTTACAGGCTGAACAGGAGACACTACTAGGGATGTACTATATCTGAAGGCATAAGGATAGCATATTACCTGGGCATCATGCACTATTTACGAAGATTGACATATGACCGGATTCTGATTAAATATTACCTCTAATGCAGTGAGTAATGATCTATGTTCTTAATTTGCATAACTGCAAACCTATGTCTTAATGAAGATGAAAAGCATTTTATTAGTAAATTTAGTTTTAGTTTAGTGTGGACCTCAATCCGTACATATCTTCCATGAGAATAGGTCATGGGGTCATGTGTGGCTACCTGGTTAATGAATTTCAAAGAAAAATAAGTAATAAATTCACAGATTTCTGGAACAAAAATTTTTATAGGCATAATGAACTCAGCAGATGTCCACACAACGGTGCAAGCAATAAGCCGAACACAATAATTCATTTACTTCTCAGTAATTGTGCAGTTATAATTGTGTGTGCACTGTAAGTCTTAACTACTGTCACTGACCAAATATGTATACTGCATCAGTCACTAGTAGCATGCAAATCTGGGCAAGGTAAGCCTTTCTACTAATGTGCACTAGAGGCAGATTGTTACTGTGCTTAGTCAGCTATGTATTTTGTAAGATGTACTCTTGGTTTGCATAATCTCACTTCAGAGACCATATGGAGATGTGTGAATATTATATATCATCATGGTACTGTTACCTAGGTGCAGCAGGTATGATGTGTGATTACTCATAATACTGAGAACATGGGACTGAGCACTGTACCCTGATGTAATGATAGTCAACATTCATTTGCAAACATGAACCACAAAACTGTAATGAAAATTTCAATTTTTTTCTATTTACTTTTAATCCACTGACTTCGGCAGAGCCATGATCTCAAATGGACCAGTTAGTCTCAGCCCAGATAGCAGAAGACCAGAGAAGTGATACAAATTATCATGAGGACACAGCAGCTAAAGTTAGCACAAGTCGAAGTTCCTAATTTTAGAACAAAGATGCTTTGCTACAGATTTACAGTGTATTCACATTTATATTTACATGTGTAAAATATTAAAGTAAGAGGAGAAAGAAAAAAATCAACATGGGGAGGAAGGAAAGAAGGAGTGAGGCAGGAAAACAAGGTGGTTAAAGAAATTTAGTAAAAAAAAAAAAATAAAAAGCTACAGCTAGTTAGTAATTGTGTGATAAAATTGTTTACAGAAGTGGAAGAGGTGTCGCAAAGTTTTTGGCCTAGAGTAGAGAAGCTATACCTAGTACACCATAATTTGGAAGATGGTATTTGAGCACTGCGCCATTGTAGTCAGGCTTTTGAGACTACAGGAGAGCATTTTGGGTAGACCTTAGCAGTTAACTGGCAAGAAATCTGTGTGTAGGAGCTTAAAGATAACAGAGAGCCTAATAAAAGAGTTCTACCATGTGATTCACTGGACACCATTGGGCCTTTACTATGGTTGAATAATAGTTTGCAGAACCTGTATGTGGGCCAAAAGCAACAAGATTTTCTTTTGGGGGTTAAGTGTTGGCATAATGGTTAAGGTGTTTACAAACACAAAGTACAGGTTGGGAAATTTGGTTAGGCTTGAAACAGCCCACAAGGAAAGATAGCCTAGTAGTAGCCTTTGACCCTATAGATTTGCAAACTTTATTAGAAAGTTTGAATTGTTTTTCCATTCATTTTTTAAACAGCAGCACTAAGTAGGCCTTTGCCTATGGTTAATATCTTGTATGTAATATGGTAGAAGCCGGGATGTTTTTCTAACCCAGAACAGGAGGTAATTTATTTGGATTCTAGTTTTGTCTTGGTGGATTTGAAGTGACTGATGAGTCTAGTCAAATGTTTAGGCATTTAAAGGAAGACACATTGGATATGAAATGAGTTGGTGAATGCATTGAGACTGGGTTTTGTGCCAAAGACCACAAATCTTGTTTTGGAAGGGTCTAGAAGTATTTATTTTACTAGAAATCCACCCTGAGTGTTTGAAATGGGACTGCACATAGTATTTAAGGGTGGAGGAGGAGTTACCAAAGTGGAATAGTAGCATGTCATCATAAAGCAAAACTGGGAGTTGAACTATGTGATAGGGAAGTTGGTTGATAAAGATGGGCAAGTGTTATGGTGCCAGGATCAATCCCTGAGGAATGCTTTAGATTAAGAGAAAAAACATAGGCAGATCTGTGGCACAGTACAATTCTTTGACAGAGTCAAATAACCTGGGTTTGACTAGTGGACCTGGTCCCCTGATGACTCAGGAGGAGGAGGAGTAGTAGATTTTGCCTGATCACCTATCTCAGGTGACAAAATGGAATTTCTGGCAGGAAATGCTCCCAACATTAGAGATTGGGGGGCTTGGATCTGCTGCAACAAATGAGACGTACACAAGCAGGGTTGGGACTGAGAGTAAATTCTAATACAATAAAATAAAACACCATCAGAGAATGATGGCTTTCTTCATTTCAGCTCTCATCCCAGATATCACTGTGGCTACTGAAAGCCAATGGCTAAATGAATAAATAACCGCAGTGAGTTAGGGATTGATGGTCTGGATAGGGAAGGCAAAAACAAATATAACACTAATATTCAAAATAGCCACCTGTTGCCACTTTGGAGGCATAGAGAGATAAAGAGAGAGAGAGATAAAGCCCCAACTATGGCTCAGGTGACCCAGGTTAAATTAGCAGCTTGAGTGACTGATGGAGTGGCAAGGAGGGTGGTCATGCCCATCCTGGGTGGGAGGGTGCCTGAAGACTCTCATTAAGGGGAGGTGTGCCCAAACAGGGGAGTTGACACGGGCATAGGGTTGGGGGAGGGAATGGGTAGCATACATTAAATAAACCCCCACCAGACAGAAGCACAGACTGCCAAGCCCCTAGAACACCCATAGAATTCATGAACAGCCTCATTTCATTAATACTGAAGTAGTTGGGGGGGGGGCAGGAGGATGGCTGGTAGACCCACAGTGGATGTGGATCACTGGGGAAGGTGACAAACTCAAAAAGAAAAAATGGCCAGCATAAATTGCAGTGTAAAATCATTAAGTTAAATACTGCAACAATTGAAAAAACAGCATGCCAGTTTCAGCAAAGCTGCCTTCAGTGCTGGTTACATTAAACACACACATCCACAACATCCTTTTATAAATAAACCCTCTGTAATAAAACAATTAGTACATATTTAAGCCAGGAGGAAAATAATGCCCCTAATTTAATTATCCAAGTACGTTCCTTTTTGTCCAACACACTGTGCCACCCCATTTTTTTACAACTGCTGATACAAATACTATCACAATAAACCTATACTTAGTTGTAGAATGGGAAATCACATGTTTATATAAAGCAGTGGACATATGTTTATTTCTAACATCACTCAAATGTTCACATATCCAAGACTTAAATTGCCTCAAAGTTTGTCCCACATAAAACACTTTACAAGAGCATTCTGCTAAGTATATAACCCATTCTGAAACACCGCTAGCAAAACATTGAATGCCAAAAACACAAGGAGTGTTAGCAGATGAAAATTCTTTGCTTTTGACAAGGGAAGCACCCAACCAATGGTCTACAGCTAAGATTCCACTAAGAATACATTTCAATTTAGAGTGGATGTAGAAAATAGCTACTAAAATATCACTTTTAAGTACTGTTGTAGCTAGAAATCCACATGCTGGAATACAGAAGGTGCCAATAAAAAATTATGGAACCTTCAAACACATGGAGGAATTTGATAGCCAGTTAATCATCCAGGTCTAAGGACCTTTATCAGCCACAGTCTAGACCATTAGCTTTACAAATAATAAAATGACTAGCAGTATTAACACAGATACCTACATGTGAAAGGTATTCTAAATAATTATTGCAGTGGGGAATTAGACACTTACATGCTGTTAATATTTACAGACTGGATGCACCTTCTTAGTCAATAAGTTTGCAAGGTAAGGTAAGATGTGTGAACTATGAAAGTTGGGAATCATTAATGTCTAAGTGAATGAAAATCTGGCAGTAGGAGTGACATTAGAAAAGTCATATACTTTATATTAAAAATAACTGGATGCTTAATGCATTGGAGGAGGAATTACTATGGATTATTACCTAAAACTGGGTGGTGGTACATCTTGGATAGAAGCTGTTTCTGTTCAGAGGGTGGTAACTTATTAGAATCAACTCTCTAACACAGCTAATCAGCACAAACTATGCAAATATGCAGGGTTGAGGAACAATGGAAGAGGTGAGCTCATAATTCTCAACCATTTAGCACAAATAAAATCTGGACAAAGCCCCAAAAATATGGACTAATTTTAAATATTACTCTTACTTAAAAAGTTGCTAGAATAGAAGTTATTGTGTTAACATGCCTTTTCTGAAGGATATGAAGTCTGAAACTCAACTGCCTGTCATCACTGGGTGAATTCACTCCTCACTGATTTGCCACAAAAATCCAGAAAAAACACGTTTTATGAGGAACAGACCAAAAATGAGTCAAAAAGCTGGATGTTCTGCGAAAATCTGGACAGTTGAGAGGTATGAGCTCATTGGACAGATAATTGTGAAATCCTTTTAATGGAGCATTTTAAAATGCTAGAATGTTAACATTATGGCATTCCTAAAACAGATAAAGCCAGAACACCAGACACCTACTCTGCCAACTATACGTGATTTTACATACATATACTATACATACCATTCTGCTCACACACAGCACGTGTGTAAACAGAGATAGCGTAGAACCTCAAAGTTCATTTCAATATCTGTTAGAAGTTATTAAAGTGTGTAATTAAATATTACTGTTGAAGAAAAAAAAAAAAAAGAAAAAAAGCACACTCCACCAGAGGGTAAAGGAACCAGTGGCTTCACAAATGCAATAAAACAAAAGTACGATAAATACGACCACCAGCACCATACACAGCAGCTGCTCACTTTATAGGAATGAAACTGAATGTTTAAAATCAACGAATATTTTTATTTCAGAACAGTTAGCGCTTTCACCATACTGGCTTCATCAGACTGAACACTCAAATACTCATTCATTTAAATAACTACACTATAAAACTAATTGGTTAACATAATGACTGATGTCATAATTAATTAAAACGCAAGTCTTCCTTTATAACCATTGTATGGACATTCTAAATAAAAACATAAATGTATGGCTTCATAAAGTCAACATTCACCATAAAAACCATAAAAAATATAAATATATATATGTATGTATACATACTTTTCATAGCATACATATTTTTTATATATCATACATATTTTTAAGCATCAAACTCATACAGCGTTATGTTGACACTGCTCATACGTCAAATTGAGTCCTATGTAATTTATAAATATCATATTTGAAAAACAAGTATAAAATCTTTCTAACTAATGTAGCAAATAAAATTGATTCAATAATAATGTTATTAAAAATATTAATAAAAATCAATATATATATATTTGTATGTAATAATGTCAACCTAATAATAAAATATCTCTGAATTATACATTTAATTAAAATGTTTAATAAACCTATAATAATGTTATTAATGAAAATGTTGCTGATGAAGAAAATATATATATGTATAATGCTAGTAGCCAGAGCTGCATAATTTACAACTCATTATGTTTCATTACATTCAACCTTCTCTTTTTAAGAATAGGTTTTAATGGGACTTTGTCATTTAGTCCCGGAAACTTGTCCGCTCTGCATCTAATCATCCACCTTAACTCACATTCCTCTGTATAACTTTCCAAGTCCCCACCACGTATACTGGGGTTAATCTTCTGTAAAACAATGAATTTAAACCTGTGTGTGGGACCTGACGTAATATTATGTTTTGTTAACGCACTACTCTCAGATCCTATACGTACATGGTAGGCATGTTCTCTAATCTTCTCATGTAATTTCCTATTAGTTTTACCTATATAGAATGCTTCGCAGGCTGTGCACCTGGCCAGGTAGACAACGTGTTCAGTCTGACAATCTGCTGACACATTAATTATAAACTTTTGTAAATGGATTCTTCTTGTGTCAATGTATTCACATTGATTACATCTATTACATGGTTTAGTTTGATTTTCTGTTAGCGTATTGTTTGATTCTATGTTAATACATGGCCGATAACATAGCATCTGTCTCAAATTTCTCTTATACTTGAATAAGTATCTTGGAGTGTCTCCCACAATTTCTCTAATTTCTAATTTTCTCAGCTAATAGTAATGTACCCCAATGTTTCAAAATCACTTCTGTAATCGCATTAATGTCTGAGGTAAAGAATAGCAGGACTTTCAGTAAATGTACTGTATTATCTTGTATGGTACCCTCAGCATTATAGCCACTCGAGAAGTAAGGAAGTGCTCTAGATGTTCTTAATGAATTCGTCTCTCTAAAAATTCTATCAACCTCTGCTGGATTATAATTTCTCTCCATGAATCTCATTCTAAGGTCCATTAGTTCCTGTTCATATCCTGCTTCCGTAGGGTTCAGTCTAGATACCCTCATAGACTGACCTTTAACTACGTTGTTAAAAACATAATACGGGTGCATACTGTCTCTATGCAATAAAGTATTCCTATAGCATGATTTTCTATGGACACCTGTGTTAATAAGGCCATTCTCAAGTCTTTCAATATTCACGTCTAAGAAAGAAAATTTATAGCTATGTTATCGGCCACGTATTAACATAGAATCAAACAATACGCTAACAGAAAATCAAACTAAACCATGTATTAGATGTAATCAATGTGAATACATTGACACAAGAAGAACTTTTATACATCCATTTACAAAACAAGAGTTTATAATTAATGTGTCAGCAGATTGTCAGACTGAACACGTTGTCTACCTGGCCAGGTGCACAGCCTGCGAAGCATTCTATATAGGTAAAATTAATAGGAAATTACGTGAGAGGATTAGAGAACATGCCTACCATGTACGTATAGGATCTGAGAGTAGTGCGTTAGCAAAACATAATATTACATCAGGTCCCACACACAGGTTTAAATTCATTGTTTTACCGAAGATTAACCCTAGTATATGTGGTGGGGACTTGGAAAGTTATACAGAGGAATGTGAGTTAAGGTGGATGATTAGATGCAGAGCGGACAAGTTTCCGGGACTAAATGACAAAGTCCCATTAAAACCTATTCTTAAAAAGAGAAGGTTGAATGTAGTGAAACATAATGAGTTGTAAATTATGCAGCTCTGGCTACCAGCATTATATATATATTTTTTCTTCATCAACAACATTTTCATTAATAACATTATTATAGGTTTATTAAACATTTTAATTAAATGTATAATTCAGAGATATTTTATTATTAGGTTGACATTATTACATACAAATATATATATATATTGATTTTTATTAATAATATTTTTATTAATAACATTATTATTGAATCAATTTTATTTGATACATTAGTTAGAGAGATTTTATACTTGTTTTTCAAATATATTTATAAATTACATAGGACTCAATTTGACGTTGTATGAGCAGTGTTAACGTATGAGTTTGATGCTTAAAAATATGTATGATATATAAAAAATATGTATGCTATGAAAAGTATGTATACATACATATATATATATATATTTATATTTTTTGATGGTTTTTATGGTGAATGTTGACTTTATGAAGCCATACATTTATGTTTTTATTTAGAATGTCCATACAATGGTTATAAAGGAAGACTTGTGTTTTAATTAATTATGACATCAGTCATTATGTTAACCAATTAGTTTTATAGTGTAGTTATTTAAATGAATGAGTATTTGAGTGTTCACAGTCTGATGAAGCCAGTATGGTGAAAGCGCTAACTGTTCTGAAATAAAAATATTCGTTGATTTTAAACACTCACTTTCGTTCCTGTAAAGTGAGCAGCTGCTGTGTATGGTGCTGGTGGTCGTATTTATCGTACTTTTAAATATTACTGTTGACTTATCCTACTGCTATACTATATTTATACATTTGGGAAAGTGATTCATAAAGATAATTAAACATTTAAAAGTAACATAACTAATTACTGTGCATTTGCCTCAGAATGCACATAAATTTGGCTTTAAAAGAAAAACAGTTAGGAGGGAAGTCCTTTAAACTGTCAACATTAGAATAATTACTGAACTACTCACCAGCCAGAAGAATTTGATAACATTATGCTCAAGAAATTAAATGTGTTTCTAGCCCCCCTGATTTTGAACTAACTGGGTGGGAAAGCAGCCAAATGACATATAAATTAAACAAATATGGCCATCTAATCAATTAATTAAAGCAGGCATTAGTAGTACATCACATTCAGTCACTGATCTTCAGACCATGATTGACATTTTTCCTGTAATAATGCAAACGCACATTTACAGTCTCTAGGGTTAACAGATGGGCATCTGGAAGTAATTTTCCTTGTTTCTCACAACCGGTGTAATTCCTGTGAGATTAAACTTAAGAGTTTAATATTGGATTACTGTGATAAGCAGAATGCACTTAACTGTGGGAAGAAAAGGTTTTCATAAAGATACTGTGACAAGAACTAATGTGACAAACTGTACAACCACTGGCAAGCAGAAGGGGTTCAACATATTAGTGAAAAAACAGTGTGGAAGATGAGCAGTCTTGGTGGTGGTAGTCCAGTAACATTAGTGGACAGGGTTAAGGCTCTTGATAACTAGCTGCTTACTATGGCAGGCCCACAGGGGAAAGTACCATAGCTCAAGGGAGTCCAGAATCAATGCATTGCAAAGTAGCATGAATCTAGATGGCTGTACAGTAACACATATACTTATACTTAAATTAAACACAATCAGAATGAGTGAAATCAAACCACTTTTATTTTCTAGTCCCTATCTGTGAGTGACTGTTTAGACTACATTACTTCTTCAGACAGTTCAAATATAAAACTGCACAGATTATTTACATTTTTTTAATACTGTCCAAGCTCAATGCAAAATGAACAGATCCAAAACAAAAGTCAGACCAGATCTGGTCTTGCAACATAACATGTTGGGAGGGGGTGTGAAGACACTGCACCAAACAAAATGAGCAGTGTGTATGCGTGTGTGTGTGTGGGGGGGGGGGGTCAACCAGTTAGATTGCGAGACTGTCCACTCTAGACAGAGGTGAGTTATCCTATGAGGAAATAGTGGTGAGTGGGCTAACAAGAAGGCAGAACTAGTCTGCAAAACATCCGAGGTACCAGCTTAATAGTGACACTAAAATTTGAATTAAGAAAACAGAAATGGTGCTTTTGTACCATGAAATAAAAACGACTTCATAGTACCTGCATATGAAATTCATTTGGAGTTCTGGATTTACTGGATGGTGAGGTGAGATGGAGCAACTGACCTTGGCTCACCCATCTCAGTGGAAGGATGGTGTCTTGTCTTCTGCAGTGCTGGATCCTGCTGGAAGATGTGCCAACAGCATGTAGTGAATAGTTTGGGGAAGTGCACTTTGCTTCTGCTTTGGTGGTAGTTAAGAGGAGCATTGCTTCCTTTGGAAGTTTTATTACATGTGTTCATTCTGCTGCCAGAAGGGGGCACTGCCATTTTTATCAGTTAGCAGACACATCTGCCACCAAGAGACAGGCTGTTGGGGTTCATCAGAAAACCTTGAAAAGGGAAGGAATGGGCCTAACTGTCAGAGTGGGCAAGCAGCAGAGGATAAATAAAAGATGAGAACAATTAATGAAAATGAGCAACAGTGAGAGAGAGAGAGAGTGAGAGTGAGTGAGTGATGGGTAGTCATGAAAAAGGAAAAATATTACAAGTACTTGGAGCCAAGGCCATGCCCCAAGTGCTCTGTATAGGGAGTCACAGATTATAAAATGCATGAATTCTATAAATGGCAAATGGAGGTGTGATGAGGAAGAAAGAGGTAACTGTGAACACACATTTTGGGAGTGTAATGAGCTGGAAGATATTAAAAATTCCTTAGCTAGTGCTATGTCAGAAATATTGGGTGAACAAATGGGTGTAACTAAGGAAATGATCATTCGGAACTGGGAGACAGGATCTCAATTGCCTAGACATAGTAAGGTCTTGTCAAGTTTAATTCTGGTAGTTGCCAAAAAAGCAATTTCTGTGGGGAGGGGCAGATCAAAGATGGCCAAGTGAAGACAATAAAGAAGAAAATATGTTTTTGTTTTTTAAACTTTTCAATTTTTGCGAGATTTCATAAAGATTTTCCTGTCAAATTTGGGAGACAGATTTGTTGACTAAAGATGAGTAATTCTAGGTAGTCTCATGCTGATATTGCTTTGAGAAAATATCTGCAGCTAGTGACTTCTATCCTGAAAGATAGATGGTTTTCAGGAGATTTTGAAAAGTCTAACAGAAAATTGCCTTAAACAAACTGATGTTTCTAAAGAAATGCTATAAAAACTAACCAAAATTTCTGATATGGAGATTGCCCTGAATGACAGATGGGAGACTGAAAGAAGATTCACCTCATACAGACTCTTTTTTTTGTTTTTACTAAAACACTTGGCTTCTAAACAAGAGATGATTTAGAGAACAGAGAAAGGAGATGTAATATAAGGATTTTATCTCTGCCAGAAAAAAAACAGAAGGTGAGAACTTAATTTCTTTCTTAAATGCCTGGATAACTGAAATAATAAATCTTAAGGAAGGTTTTCTTATGGTACTGAAAGAGCTCAGAGGTACAGGTAAACCTGTTCTTCCTCATCTTCTCCCCAAAGATCTATTGTTAAAAAATGTTTTCTCTTGTATTGATAGACAATTGATACTGAAGACTGCATGGCGCAAAGCCCCTTTAAAATATAAACAATATGCAACTGGATTGGATAATGACTATTCATCTAAAACTATGGAACTTAGGAAAAGTTGTTGGTCCCTTGTAAAATTTCTTTGGTAAAATGGTTTCAAAAGCACAGATTATTTTTCCAGCTAAAATAAAAATACAACTGTCAAATGAGAAAAATCTTTACTATTTTAGAGGAAGCATCTCTTTTGTTAAAAAAAGATAACTTTATACATATAAATTGAAGACATGGACTAATCGTCGCCTACTTTTAAAAGAACCTTGGATAAAAAGACTTGGATAGATATGAAAAAAAAAAAAAAAAAAAAAAAACAGATTCTGCTTCAACATTTATTAATAAGAACTCCGTCTCTAGTCAGAAAATACCTGCTACCTTTGAGTATTTTCTTTTATATTAAAGAAGTATTCATTTTATTATTGAGAACAACTAATATCAAAGTTATGGTACAAGATTTTACTGTTCAAATACTCATATACAAGAATATGTTCTCATATTAATTCTTCCGAATTCAAGGTGAATGTCTCAGCTACTTATCTCGGACAAATAACTCCCAGGTAATTTTTCTTTTTTTTTTTTGTCTCGTGTCTCACTACTCAGATTAAGGATTTTTTTCTTTTATTTTATTCTATTATTCATAGTTTTTATTTTTATAATAGTTTTCTCTCCAACAATTTGGAAATTACTATCTGAATATATATATATATATATATATATATATATATATATATATATATATATATATATATATATCTATACATATATATATATATATATATACACATACACACACACACACAATTTCATATTATTCAAATGGACTTTTATGCACGTGTGTGTGTGTGTGTGTGTGTGTGTGTGTGTGTGTGTGTGTCTGGTTAACAATTTTCTTTTCCTTTTCATTATGGTGGTAATAAAATGTATTAGATTATTTTTGCCTTAAGTGTAGTTTGGGGGTGCATTTTGTGATGGACCTACTCATTCTGCTTCTTGTGAAGATTATTCTCCTTTTTGGCGCCGTTTACTTGAGTGGATCAGTTATTAGTGTAAATTAATTTTCTTTCCTTTGCTTTTCTCTCTGTAGTTACCTCAAGTTAAGTTCCACAAGTTTATTCTATTTTCTGAGTTTGCTGGCATGTAGTAGATTCATCAGTGCTTACTCTTGCATTGTTGCACCCTAAGGGAAGTAACTCAAAAATACATTATGCAACTTCCTTCATACAGATTACTAATTTTTTTCCCCTTTTCTTTGTTTTGCTATGCAGTTTTTTGGTTGCTGGTGATATTGCAGATTAAATGAGTCATTGTTTTGTGGTACCGGGGCTGGGGATGGGACCTGGAGCTACTAAGATTGATTATACGGACTTGTTGGAGTTTATTCAGATTTGGGAAACTGCATACTTTCTGAAGTCTGTATATGAATTTGGTGCATTTTACAGAGAGAGGTATGATAGATTTCCACTGCCAAAGATCCATCTGAGATAAGTGAGCTTGTATCTTTGCTTTGACCTACTCATTAGACACTGTCTTTTATTACTTGTGTCTCACTGCATGACTAATAACGGTTTATTTTGAAAGTGAGGTGTTGAATATGTTGCAACTGAATTCTGTTTGAATAGCTGTTTCAGTCATTAGACTTTTTTTGCTGGCAAACATGAAAACATACTTTGTGGATATTTTTGTGATACAGCTCTTTTACTGCAGAAGCAGACAGATTTATCTACTGTGCAGTTGTGATTTTGGCAGTTAATGAATTGCTTCATGGGTAGGAAAAAGTGTATGGACATGATGCCTAAAATGGAAGGGGAGGGTTGTTTTGCTGCCAGGGTGTGATTGTGTCTAGTGCCATTACAGAACTTGGGAGTGGAGGTGATTCACTTTTGTTTTTAGGGGTGTTCAATAGATGATGGAATGCTTGCTGGTAGAGGTGGGTCTCTTGAGAGCAACACAGTTGGTTTGTTCAAGAGATGCAATTGGAAATGTGTTTTTTTAACTTCCTTGGTTGGTAGGGAACGTTTTCCTACAAATCCATGACCAAACAAGTCATGATGGTTAGGCATTTTGAGGGAAAAAAGGAAATAAAAATACACGTTTGAAGAATTGGCAGTGTCCATTGCAAGAAACACTTTCAAGATGAAAATTTGAATGCATATTCATTAGTCCTGTTGGGGTAATATGGCAATAAGTGCATGCCGTAGCAATGTTTTTGTTACCATATTTGAAATACACAAATCCTTTATTTCAAGTATAACTATGACAATTTAATGTGGGTCTTTAGAAGTGGGCTGTATTTCTTGTACATATTCAGTACCAGTAGCCTGTTTTAGTGATGTTGGATATCCTCTCAAAAAGCTGACATGTATATTATAAAATTCTTTGTAGCAAATGAACATACTTCCACACTAGCAAGTTGAACTTGTGTTCTAGAGACTGAGAATAGTTTTATCACTTCACTAAAATGCATTTCTTTTTAAAGTGAGCTCATTCTGTCCACTGATCCCAAACTGTTAACTGTCTTGTCTGCACAGAAGTCCTCGTCTTCGAATGCAGTCACTTTCTGACCCAAAACTACTTGGTCTAGAGGTTCTGACTACAAGTTCAAGCATTTTGGTCATGAAATTCCCCATTGCAGTGTACTGTATATAGTGAAACTCATTGGTCCTGCTTGAGATTTTTTTTAATAGGTAAGGACAGTAATAACACAAGAAGAGGAAACAGTGTTGAGTTCAATGTGACATATGCAGAAGAAAATCCTAAAAACAACTCTTCTGTTATGATTGTACATGTCATAAATGAAAGGTTTTAGTAGGAAAGATGTTTTAACTTGCCAATAGATCTTTCTTGTTTTTTTTTTATTCCAGAAGTTTTGCATGTGAATTGGAGTTGTGACTGCCACAGTTTTTGATTAAGAAAATGTTATGAACATGAATAATGACACAGTGAAATTTATTTCTCTGTTATACTGGCGATTACATTATATGGGGTAGTTGAAGAAAAGGAATTGAAATGGCTTTTTTTCACCTCATTAATATTCAATAGTTCGCTAATTCTTCTACTTTATTTCATTTAATTGCTGTGCTGTCTTACTTATGTTAAAGTTTTTATTTACAGTTATGTGGCTAAATAACATTTAGTTATAAATTGTTCAAAATACTTATTATAAACTAATTTCAAATACAATATATTTTATATTGTAGAACAATTGAATAGTTGTTTTGAAGGAAAATGAAAAAAAAAAAAAGTTATAGTTATTCTAATATGTATAAGTGGCAAAATGGAGTGGCAGTGTTCTATTCTGTTAAATATGAAATGAGCTTTATTCTTTTAATAATGGAATAGTTCTCATTTAGTCAGATGCTTTCTAGATTGTGGTTTATAGTCATTAATACTATATAATAGTAGGTCTAAATCTTTTCTAAAGATTTTTTGGAGGTAACAAATCATTCTACGTATTCTAAGGCTTTATTGGTATGTAATATTAATATGGCATTAACTAGATGAACAAAACAATTAATATTTGTTTACTGGGAAAGTCCAACTTGGAACAAAGCCAATTTTCAGCAAAGGCCCAGGAAGAAACACTCCATATTTATGTCTTTGAATTGTGGGAGGAAACCAGAGCACCCAGAGGAAACCCACACTAATGCAGGGAGGACACGCAGACTCAACACAGAAGGTACCCCAAGCAGAGAATCGAACCAGTGAACCTCTTGCTGGGAGGCGACTGTTACCATTGCACCAATGCACCAGATAACATATATTATAAAACACTGATAGTCTTAATACGCAAAGATTAATTATATTTACATGTCTAGTTTTGTTTCAGAAAACATTGATTATTAGACAGCTAGTCTAAAATAAAGGGGGAGGGGAAGAAGGAAATAAAAAAAAAAAAACATTTTAAATCCGGTAATAACAAAGAACTCTATAGTCATGATTTGTAAAAGGAACACATGCCTGAGTGGAATAATTTACATACGAGAAGAATAGAATTGCATATCAATTACATTCTTCCTATAAAACATATTACTATAATTGCTTATTTGTAGGTAAAAAAAGGGGGGTAGAGAAAGAAAAGTGAGATAGTAAGACAGAAGATGGAAGCAGGAATGGAAGATACGAGAGAGATGATTTTATATTTTATCACCATCAAATTGTTCACTATAGGTCTTATCTATGCTTCACACCCATATTATAAGATAATAGGGCTTATACATAACCTTGTAAAATATATTAGCATCTTCATTAAATATATTGTCTTCTGCAGAGCTCAGACAGAAGTGTTTTTTTCTTGATAGTTCATAAGATGTTAGTTTTGTTAGGGAGTGATGGTTAGCCTGATAGATTTTTTTGTCTATCTTTTGGGCTAGGAATTTTGATAACTCCACGTTTGTAATTTAATATTTATCTTTGCAGTATTACTATCATTTTTATCTTCCTTTTTCTTCATTTGGCCTGATATGTTTATCTTCATACTTCATAATTACAAGAGACATTCTTTTTTATGCTGCATTAGTATATAAAAAAATAACCAATTTACTAAACAGATTAATGTATCTTTATCTTTAAATGTCAATGGTTTAAAAAATCCAAGGAAAAGATCAAACAGGATTCATTATTTGAATTCAAGTGGTATTTCTTCAAGAAACACATTAAACAGAAGGAAAATTACATCTGGAAGCCTAGTAATTACATAATTTTAGCTCAATCTTCCTTTAAGACTAAAAGAAGAGGAGTCATGATACTTTGGAGGAAAATATTGACTTATCACAATTTATAAATATTAATCTCATGATGGTCTTCTTGCCCTTATAGTTTTAAAGTTTAATAGTAGGATATTGACTCTAGTGAATCTTTATTGGTTTCCAGAAAACAGGGACAATTTTTGCCAAGAAACATCTAAATCTTATTTTTGATAATTATGAAGTAAACTTAAGTATAGGTGAAGATTTTAATTGTATTCTTGAAGAGTCTGATACTAGTAATAAGAGGAAACAAAGGTTGACTTCTACTGCAAAGCACTTAAAAATGGATCTATTTTCTTAAAAGATGCATTTGACAAGAGATTCTTGTTCATTTATTTTTCATCAAGATTACAAATATGGCACTCAGACTAGAACTGATAGAATTTTAATTTCTCAAGACGATTTCTAGGATATCTAGTTTTAATATTATTCCTAATCCTCTTTCCGACCATGATGCCCTTATTTTAAGATTTCAATCTAATTTCAAACAAATATGTCAGATCAGAATTCCTGGTTATATAATGAAGATTAAAAAATATAAACTTTGGTTGGACTCAAAATTTTCTTGAAGTCCAAATATTCTACTAATATCAATATAGTTGTGATTTGGGGAGCATTAAAGGCTTACATTACTTTAACTTGGTCTAAAATTATAATTAAGGAACGAGATTCAAAATTACAAAATATTCAATCTGAACTTGTAGTAGCCAAGTATAACTTTACAAAAAATAATAAATCCAATATAAAAGAAATGGAGGCATTATAGAAACTATCTAGATATTTTAACCTGTAAATCAAGCACTAGAAATGACATAATATTCTTTATCACCTAGACGTGCATAATTTATCAAAAAGGCTAAAGATGCAACCAAAGACTAATATTCTAAGTATTAAACATGAAGGAAATCTGAAGGAAATCAGAAGGATACCACAGAAGTAGGAGATATTCATTATTCCTTCAGATTCCATTACTCATCGCAAAATCAGGATTCTAGTCCTGATATTACAACTTCACTATTAAGTCTGGATTCTCTTGTTAAAAAAATCCCATCAAAATTAAAAGTTGACTTACAAAAACAAATCACTCAAAGAAATTGTAAATAAAATTTAAGAATTAAAATCTAATAAAGCTCCAGGTATAGACGGAAAAACAGAAATGTATAAAATTTCCTACATCTATCACATCTTTTTTTCATAAAATTTTGAGATTCAATCTCAAAGAAAAATTCCACCTTCCAGGAAATATTCTTTAGTTGCTCCTATTCTGAAAGAGAATAAAAATTCACAACAATGCTGTTCTTGTAGAGCAATTTATCTTAACAAATATAAGATATTCTATAATTACTGTTAGAATAAAGCTATCCCTCGCTCAAATAATTCTGATTAGACAGGTTTTATATTTAAGAGGCAAACTCATGAAAATAGTAGATTTATACCAACTATTACAGATTTTTAATAGAAATGAAGTTTTGCTAATTAGCCTTGTCATTGAAATCCCTTTTGATTCCGTGAATTGGAAGTTTTTAAAATTCTAGAATTGTTCAATTTCCTAAAATGTTACTTCTCTTTTAAAGAATATTTATAAGGATAACTTTGGTTATGTTAAATTGGCTCATTTACCTTAGAATACATTTCTCTAAATAAAAGCAATGTTGCCTTCATTCTCCAATTTTGTTTACTTTAGCTATTACAGATCTTGCTATTTTCATTTGAACAAATTAATATTTTGGGCATGATGTCTTTAATCATTTTTCTAAAATGATGTTGTTTGCAGATATTTTATTAGCACTTTCAAATTCAAAATCAACTCTTGTTGAATTAGAATGTAAAAATGTTTCCAATTTCTGGTCTTCAATTTAATCAATTAAAATCTGAATTACTGCTCTTAAAAAAGAGAGAATACTCAAATACAAAAAAATCTCTCATAGGTAAATCAAGTCCTCTCATTTGAATATTTGGGTATTACCTTATTGACACAGAAATATGAACTGTCAAATATGTTGTCATAAAAAATAAAAAACATATTTCTAAATGGAATAACATTTCTTTTGAATGTAGACTTCAGTTAATGAAAATGATTCTCTTATCCAGAGTATTATATTTTAAAGATTTGAAAGTTAAAGAATCACAACTTATTACAGAATTTGATTTAAAACTTCAAGGCTAGTTATTGTTGGTGCAAAAATGCAGACAAGAACTGTGTTTATCCCTTGCTCACTCACATTAAAGAAAACCGTACATTAGCTCATATTTATGAAATTACGCATGACAAATCACAAATTGATAATTTCAAAATTATACAACATATTTATAAAATATAAAATTTAAATGTCACATTTTGGAATCTTTAAATTGCGTCATTCTTCTTGTTTTACTTTTGAGAATAAATCTGTATTATCCTCTGTTAAAGATATTTGTTGGTCTCATTATTGGCATATATTTACTTGGAAATTTTTATAGAGCATTTTTAACTCCAAATAAAATAGCTAAATTTAATAGAAATTATACAATTCATTATTGGAGATGTTTGCAATAATGTAATGTGAACTGGATACATGTTTTTTTTAATTGTTCTTCCTTAAATCTACTTTGGTGTAAAACTGATTTTTAAAGGATTTTTAGACAGTTTATCCATGTTTTTGTTTAATGTAAATGATGGATGTGTCATGATTTTTTTTGTTCTTGACAATTCTTGCAGTAGCAAGGAAATTACTAAAAAGAGAAAATGACCTTATCACTATTCAAAGACTTTCTATCTCTTAAGAGAAACCACTATTTGAGAAGTTGAACACAGGTTATATCCCAAATCAATAATCCTTGGAAGAAAGGGACATCTTATTAGCCTAGATCAACAGAATTTTGCTTTGGATCTTTAATGAAATGAAGAAAGAGGAAGGAAGAAAATGAGTGGAAAAGAAAAAAGATAGTAAAGAACTTTCTTTTAGAACTTTAATATTCTTTACTATATTCAGGCCACTGTATATAGCTTGGATTTTTTTCTATTAAACATTGAATCACTCATCACTATCATAATTTAATGCTTGGTACATAAAAATCTATAAAGTTTCTTAGAACAAAAAGTAATTACTGGAAAATGGAAATCAAAGTCTAAACCAACTGCATTTGGAATTTGTACTGAATATTGTAATGTATAAAAGAACTGGAAGTGGAATCTTTAGAAAAAAATAGTAAATTATATAGAAGCAAATGGAAACTGTGGGAATGATACATTTAGAATAATGACCTGGAGGAAGAGCGAGTTTTAAGAGAAGGCAAAAACTGAGCAACTTATGTAATCTTTGACTGATGGTTCTAAAAATGACAGTCGATGCATAATGTTTGTAGCTGGAAACCTGTTAATATGGTTTATTTTCTTTTATACAAATGCATGTCTGCCTATGTCTTAAGTGATAATTTAATAAAGGTGTTAAAGTTAATGTATGAATTTTACCTATTATATGTTTTGTGTGGAAATTTTATTTTGCTATACACAAAGCTTGATAAGACTGCTTTAAGTTCTTTGAGATGATGCCTCTAGGCATTTTCACTAAAGAACTAGAGCCATTAAACTTTTCTGCCTCTTTTTTGCTACTGATGGATTATTTGTGTTGTGGTGCAGAGATGCGTGTGTGGAAATCCTAGAGGAAGGAGTTGCATGTGATTTGCTGCAGTCCTCCTCCTGGTTTTAAAGTTTAGTGAACATTCACGCTGGGCAAGGGTAAGTGAGATTATGATTATGAGGATTCATCAAGTACGGTTTTCCATGATCTCAGATGTAGCTTATGATTAATATGGCAAAGGTTTACCAATTGTAATATAATGATTTTATCTTAAATTAGTTTAAATAGATATAATTTTGTCATTTAAAAGCTAATGCTACCTACATTGCCACAGACTACTAAAAATTATTAGCATACCAGAAGTATAATGCAATAAAGGGATTTCTAGTTTGTTAAAACCAGACTGAAGTATCAATTTTTATAAACAGATCTGGAAAACAAATCTGTTATTTAAAATTACAGTAAACTCTTAACTGGCATGCATGGAGATTGGTAGATGCTGGATAACTGTAGTTTTTGGTTGCTTCAGAGTTACTATTAAAAATAGGCATAATACTATACTCTATACTATTTGCTTTGGTTTGACTTTTTCTCAGTTTAGGAAGAGAGGGAATTTATTCCCATCTTCCTTTTTAAAACTCAAACTCTAAAAACATATGGTATGTTTCTGGGGGGGGGGGACAAAGTGCAACACAAAAATTGTGCTGTATTTCTTCAATTTTCTTGCTGGTTGTTTGAGAGTGCTGGTTGCTTGTGTACCAGCTAACAGAGTTTACTGTAAATGTATAACTTGATAGATTTAAAATAGTCTGTTGCTATTATTTTGGAAACTGCAGTTATCAAGAGTTTGGTCTGGAGTTCATGAATATACTCAAAAAACATTTCAATGCATCTAAATAGGTTCTGATTGAATAATTTTTCATAGCTTGTGCAAGAAGTAGGTGTACAAAAAGATCAAATATTAAGTACTTTTGACAGATTGGTTTGCTTGCACGATACACCTCCATTTGCTCCATCAAGTCCATCAGATGAAGATCTGACTTTTACAGTTATGTGTACAGCCTGATGTTGGATATGGTCGCAAAATACGAAGCACATATTAAGTGTTTACTTAATGCAGTTTAACCTATTGGAAATTAAAGAATATTGTCAAGAAATTTGTGGAGGTAATAGTAGCAAAGGAAATAAAGGAAAGCAGTGAAAGACAATAAGATAATGAACAAATCTTCAATAACTGGACAAAGAAGGAACATGCACTCAGATGCTATTTGCAGTGGTTTCATTTTTTTGCATTTTGATCTTGCGTGCGTCAATATTGTGTACTTAAATATTGTAAGCACTCAATATTATGAATCATCATCAGCTCCCTTTTCCCCATTTTTCTACATGGGGTTAGGGTATAATGTTAACTGCCACCATCTCTCTCAATTCAGTGCCACACTCCAGCCTTCAGTCATGCCTGTCAAAAATATTCTTTCACACAATCCATTCACCTCTTTGCAGGATGTCCTAGTTTCCTCTTGCCTTCTTCCTGTCTGTCCCTAAATCTTCACCAGACTGTCTTCTGCTTTTCTGCACATGTCCAAGCCACCATCCATAATCAGTTCACTGATTACTTCTAGAATTGGAGCTATTATGGCTTCTGCTCTTATGCCCTCATGTCTTTGTCTGCTCCACAGCCTGCATTCTACCACTTTTCTCAGGTACTTCATTTCCATCCCCTCTAGCTTTCTCATCTGCTCTGCCTTTACTGCTCAGGTTTCTGGTCACACCAGTGTCACACTACTGTCTTTTACACCTTACTTAGCAGTAGCTTTGGCATTTTTCTGTCAGACTACACACTTGAGACACTATGCCAGATGGCTGCAGGCCCCTGATTCTAACTTTGACCTCCTCATTTAGACATTCCTCCTCAACCACCCCTCCCAGATACTTGAAGCTATTTACATGTTCCATTATCTTCTCTTCTATCTCAGTTCTCATCTACTTTTGATTACCCCAATTTGCTTCCATTACCACCATCGTATCTGTGCTTAGTTTCATTCCATGTACCTTCAGTTTTGTTTTCCTTTCCCCTATCCTTTGCTAAAGTTCTTGCTCAGAGTCTGCATACAGCAACTTTGTTGAGCTCTCCCTTCTGACCTGTTTGCTAATGTAGTCCATCATCAGTATGAACAGGTATGGGCTCAGAGATAAACCCTGGTGCACACCCACTCCCATGAGGAACTCCTCTGGGAAACCAAACACTGTTCACACTTGAGTCGTTGGATCCTTGTACATATGCCTACACTAATTCTATCAATGTTTCTGGGATTTCGAACCATCGCAGGGCTGCCCAAATCATCCTTCTTGGGATCTTGTCATATGCTTTCTCCAAGTCTAGGAATGCCCAGCTGGACTCTCCTCACCTCTAGCTTCTTAACCATCTGTCTCATTGCATACATCAGGTCAGTTGTGCTGCATCCTGACGTTGAACTGCTCATCTCCCATCCTACACATTTTTCTATGCTGCATATCCGTAGTTACTCAATGTTATGAATATATTCCATATAAAATCATCTTTCCCCTTATAGACATTTATAAGTGATAAGGATCTCTGGTTCTCAAGAGTGTGGGCCAACCTATATATGCTAATCTGTATTTGTACTGGACTTAAAGAAAAATTCAGTTTAACTTTTAAACTGTTGAGGCAGACAGACATTATTTGTCACACAAGTCTATTAATGCACTGTTACTCAAATGAGAAGAGGGCAATCCACTGCTACAATATTGGTTAATAAGCCCTGTCTTTCAGAGTAATTAGGTTCACTACCGCTGAAAGTGATTGATGCATATGACTCATTTGGCTTAATTAATAAAAAAACAGGAAAATGGGCATCTCTGGCCATCAGTAATGTGCCAGGAAAAAACAGTGAGTAAATGAAGAATTCCACCTGCATTCCATGGGGATTGTAGGGACCAGTGTGTGAAAACAGCAGTGTGCGTGAAAGGCAGTTGCCATGGATAAAGGGGTACTGGAAGCCACTGGTTCATGGAGAGTGTCAAGATTGGGTCAATGGATGACTGGCCTAAGACTTAGTTCTGTAAGTATGTGGATAGTCTGGATTTGACCACCACTTTTGCCAACTACAATACAAACTCACCATCTTTAGCCACGAGTTCGCAAAACCATGAAAGCCATAATCTTAACATTAAACTATTTGCGCATTCCAAAGATGGCTCTTTTCAGTTAGAACCTAATGTTAAGAATCAAGAGATTGCCATGAACCACAGAACCAGGGATAGACAGAAGACATGAGGAAGATGCAGATGAAGAAATTAACCTGTCCCATTTTTAATGCAAGTTCCATCAAAGTAACTCCCCACCAACGCAATGTCTGGCTTTTCTTATATTCTAGCTATGCAAGCTAATTAAAGTACAACTTGTGTTTGACTTTAAAATTTATATTAGGAAACTGAATTTGGCATTTATATTGCAAGACATTGATAGGTTTGCTGGTAATTCTTCTAATGTATTATGCAAACATTCTACTTATAACCCAAGTAAACACTGAGCATTTTCATTAAATGATTTCAAAACTACACATTCACAAAAGTCCTAAAAAACTTTAATTTGACTCATGCTGAATATCAAGCTTTAACACTCAATTGAGAATTATGAGGGCTGATAAAGGAAACTGCATTGCACTGGATGGATTGCGACTAGTATAGACATTGTATCACTGATATGCTTTCCAATATTAGTTATAAATTAATTTGATATTTAATGCAATAAAAATTTAAATATATAGATGTTGCGTTATTGGCTTTATTAACTCTGGGATATATTGAGGACCACATTTGTGAAGTTTTACAAACTGATTTTCCAAAAATAGGAACTATTTTTGGTATACACAAGATTCATAAAGACGCAAATCCCCACTTTAGACTCATAGTTTCTACTCATCACAGTAAAACTGAATTTATTGCTATATATCTCGATTCTGCACAATCCTATTGTACAACAGTTACAATTTTATTTACAGGACTCTTAGATACATCTGGATTTATTAAAGAATTATCATTGTATTGGTACAGAGACCATGATTACTACTATAGATGTAATATTATATACCTGTATCACTTGGGACACTGGTATTGATTTTGTTCCATTATATTTATCCAAGTTTACTTCCCCATATGATAGTTAAACACCATTTGTATGCTTTCAAAAATCAGAGGAGAGACCGTGGCACAGCTGATCATAGTTTCATAGTTTAGTACTAGGCTATTTGCCCTGGGGCATTTGTAAGCCTAGCCATAGTGACGTGGCTTTTGCCACCCCATGAAATGGTACAAAAATGCACAGAATAAATTTAGAATACTGTGCCTCTGTCTAGCAGTGATACAATGAAGGTCCCCTTATATAATAGAATTAGTTTACTGTGCCCCTGTCTAGCAGTGACACAGATGTGACCCCTGGGGTAAACTTACGATCTCCCATCCACTCATCAAGATTTCTCTTGAAGAGAGTCAGCGAGGGGCTCTGCCTAACATGAACTGGGATCTTGTTCCAAAGCATGGGAAGCCTCTGGGTTATGAATCTATCCCTCCAGCATGTCTTATTCATACTTGTGCTGAGGTTTAAGTCTTTAGCTCTCGTGGTCCTGATGGATTTGGATTTTTTGAGGTGGAGCATGTCCATCAGATCCTGATTGGACATGGCCTTGTACGTCAGGCAGAGATCACCTCTGAGCAGGCGGTATGCTACTGAATAGAGCTGAAGTTTCTTTAGTCTGGCAGAATAAGACATATGTTGGAGACCCTTGATCCTCTTGGTGAGGTACTTTTGTGGTCTCTCCAGCTGTTGCAAATGCCGGGTGAGGTACATACCAAATGGGGCATTGTACTCAATCATGGGTCTGATGAGGGAGGAGTATAGGGATACAATGACATCCTTGGATCTGGATGTGAATCCCTTCATGATGAGGTGTGCAAGGTAGAATGTTTTTCTAACCACTTTGGCAAAGTGGGTGTCAAATGAGAGGTCACTGTCGACTTGGGTCCCTAGGTCTCTGATTACTTTTTCCGTACTCAGTGGGTTTCTGTCTATGTGATAATTTGTGGGTACTTTGTTTTTCCCAAAGGGGATGACTATACATTTTTTGGCATTTAGTTTAAGGCCGTGACTCCGGCACCAGTTGTCCATTTCTGTGAGGCCTTTTTGTAGGATGTGTGTGTCCGCTGGTGTATCGACTATGGCACCTAGTTTGCAGTCATCTGCGAACTTTGTCAGCCACAACTCTCCCATGTTTGCTTTAACATCTGAGAAATAAATGCCGAACAAGAGGGGTCCTAGGACAGATCCCTGTGGGACACCACTTGTGACTGGCTTTGAGTCTAACATTGCTCCAGCGATTTTAACTTTATGGGTTCTGTCCTTTAGCCAGTTTGCAACCCATCTAGTGACATAAGGGTTTACGTTTAAGCTGGTGAGCTTATCTATGATGCCTGAGTGGGGTATTGTGTCGAAGGCCTTAGGCCTTAGCCAAGTCCAGGTAGGCTGTATGGACTGCTTTGCCCTCATCAATGGCTCTAGTGACTGTTTCGAAAAAGTCAACCAGGTTCAAAAGGCAGGATCTGCCCTTTACAAAGCCGAACTAGGTGGGGTCAAGTGTCTGTAGGTCCCCTATGTCTCTGTTTATGAGTTCCATAATGATTCTTTCCATAGCTTTGCAGATGAGGCTGGTTAAGCTTATGGGGTGGTAGTTCCCAGGGTCTGTAGAGGTACCCCCTTTGTGGAGTGGGACCACTGCTGCTGTACGCCAGTGTTCAGGTACATATCCTGTAGTAAGGCTAAGGTTAAATAGCATTTTTATGTGCGGGTTTAGCTCCTCTTGGAGTTCACGTAGCACGCAACCCGGGATACCATCAGGTCCCATTGATGCTGTGTTTTTAGCTTTGTTGAGGGCGGTTCTCACTTGGACATCTGAGATGACAGGGAGATTACATTCAGCTCGGATAAGTATTTCTTCTTTTGGGGGTGAGGGAGGGGAGAAATTTGCACTGAACCTGTCAGCCAGAATGTTGGCAATATCTGTGGGTTCAGTGTATTTTTTGTTGTTGTGAACTCTGAGCATATCTGAGGGTTTCCGCCCAGGTTTCTAACACAGCTAAAGAAGGCTTTGTGGTTATCTTTAGTGTCTTTAGCAATTTTTCTCTCAAAGTTGGCCTTGGATGTTTTTATGAGAGAACGTAGTTTTCTGCTAATGTTGATCAGAGATGTCTTCCCTTTATGGGATTTTGCTCTGTCGTGCAGTAGCTTCCTTCTTTTGTTATACAATTTGTTAATGGCTGAGGTCCACCAGACAGGATGCTTGCCTTTGGTGGAGAGGGACTTGGATTTATTTGGGATTGCATGATCCATGCATTCTTGGAGATGTCCATAGAAAGCATTTGTGAAGAATTCGGCACTGTGGGATGTGGTATCCACTGGCCCAGTGGGCTTAAAGGATACCATCTCAGTCTTAAGAAGAGTGAAGTCTGCTTTTGAGAAGTTTTTCACTGTGGTCTTTTGTGCTGGGGGTGGAGGTGGGATATGTATATCCAGGGTGATTAGTTTGTGGTCAGATCTCACTAGTGAGGGGTATACCTCCAGTGTGGAGCATTTTGTCCCCATGTTTGTGATGATCAGGTCTAGTATATTATCTCGGCTAGTGGGAGAGGTGACTAGTTGTTCCAGTGCATTTGAATTTATGAATTCCAGGAACCTTTGGGCTAGGGTGTTAGGGCTAGAATAATGTACCCAATCTATGTTTGGGTAGTTGAAGTCTCCCAGTATGATGGTATTTTGTGATATATTCATATCCTCCAATGTCTTCAGGAAGACGGAGTGGGGTTCCTGAGATTGGGAGGGTGGTCTGTAACATGCTACCAGTTGTATAGCAGTTTTGCCTATGGTTAGTTGCATCTGTGTGGTCTCTGATGCTTCATGTGTTGCTACTAACCTGGAGGTGTGGGTGTCCTTGATAAATATGGACACTCCCCCTCCCTTTGTGGTTCGGCCCGGGTTTTGGGGCCAAAAAGCATGATACGAGGTATAGCCTGGTAGCGCTGGGGTGCTCTCAGGAGCCTTGAACCAGGTTTCTGTTACTGCACAGACATCGATGTTCTCCATACTGAGGAGTGCATCGAGTGCCTGCATCTTGAGATTTAGACTTCTGGCGTTGAGCAGCGTTATCCTTAGTTTTTTTCCATTTTTGTTTTCTAAGGAGGTGGGTTTGTCTTTTGAGCCTTGCCTAAAAAAGGGACTATGGGGGTGGCAAGAGCCTTAGCCAATATCCGGAAGCCCAGTGGTGACAGGTGTAAGCCGTCCCTTGCAAAGCAGCGTGGCTTGTCCAATATGTCATCCCAGGCAGACAGACATTGGATCCCCTTAGAATGACACCAGTACTTGAGCCAATTATTAAAGCTGATTATCTTGTCTTTGTATTGTGGCATCATTCATGGTGAGGGCAAGATGCTGCTCAGGGTCAGGGTCATACCAGCCTGGGCTACATAAACAGAGAGCTCCTCTATGTCTCTTTTCATGTAGTCCAGGGAGGTACATCTCAGGTCATTCATGCCAGCATGGACAATGACGGAGTCATATTTGTACTTGCTTTGGAGTGACCTGAGTGCGTGTGTTATGTGGCGGATCCTAGCTCCCAATAGGCAGCTCACAGTCACCCTCTCCTTGTTCAGCCTGGTAAGCGGGACATCAGTGTGTCTGACTATAGAGTCACCTATTACTAGTGTATCAGGCATGGTGTTTGGCCTTAAGGGCTGTGATTGGTTGACACACTGATTTATTGAAGTATGTGTTGCATGTGTTTTGTTTTGAGGTGGTGGATTTTGGATGTCTGCTTTGGGAGCCTCTGTTGTTTTGGTAAGTTTTTATTAGAGCCTCGAGTATGTCTTTGTGTTTTTATGTGTTTGGTTTGCAGTTGTGGTAGGTCTATGTGGGACTGGGTTTGTTGTGTGTGTGGTTACCATCTCCTCCTGTCTGGTCATGCCAGCCCTGAGTTGAGAGAGTTCAGCCTCCAGTTTGGCTATATAGTTACATCTCTCACATGTATTTGTGTTTGTTGGGAGGAGGAGAGGGTTGTCTGTGTACATGAGACAATTGTAGCATTGTCTCAAGATACCCAGATTAACCAGCTGAACTGGAGAGGACGCCAGTAATCTACCACTCGACATGCTAGAACAGTATAAGGGAGTGCTGTGCCTTTAAGGGAAGTGGATATTCACAAGGGTGGTAGGTGGATGTAGTGCTTACTTAGTAGAGAAGTTTTGAGAACAAGTGCTAGGCTTATAATGTAGCGAGTAGTCTGATTATACTAAGAATAGAGCTTCCTTAAGGGAAAATTTGAAGAGCAGACTTGGCGGAGCCAGAAGAAGTGTAACCTTGTTTAACTGGTGCTGCGCTATGCGCACTACCACACAAAGCCGTGCAAACGTGGATTTTAAACAGGGAACTACAAAAGAGCTAGAAATGGTCCAAAACAACCAATTACTACAGCTATTGTGCTGAGGTCACTTCCTACAGGGACAGGTAAGCTGCTCAAGGCTCCCCACTCCCACTGGTGAGCAAAGAAACTTCCTTCTATCCACGTAAGGTAATGGACAACACAGGAACTACACCACAGCCCAGAATACAGCAATGCCTGTAAACTGGTCTAAACTAGTCGAGGAGAGGCGGGAAAACAAGGATTATTTTTTTTTTTTGGTAGAAACACACAGAAAATGCAGAAACAGTGATAAATCAGTTACACAGGCTAGCACACTTTAGTGGGCAGCCTCAACAGTTAAATTAAACAAACAAACAAACTTTCGATCAAATTCGACTAAAAAGTAACTAAGTGCAGATTTTAAAATAATGCAGCAAACAGCTAAAAAAACAGTTTAAGCTTGTTCAGGGTAAGCTACAGAAGCTATTCCAAGTAAAAAAAACAGCAAAGATACTTAAATCCAGAAAGTAGTCACTTTTCTGAGTTCTTTGTAGCTAGGACCACTCTGCAGGACCACGAGGAGCTTGTCTGAGTAGTATAGCCAGAAAAAAATTCCCAGAGGCGGATTTTAAACAGGGAACTACAAAAGAGCTAGAAAAGGTCCAAAACAACCAATTACTACAGCTCTTCTGCTGGGGTCACTTCCTACAGGGAAAGGTAGGCTGCTCAAGGCTCCCCACTCCCACTGGTGAGCAAAGAAACTTCCCTCTATCCAAGTAAGGTAATGGACAACACAGGAACTACACCCCAGCCCAAAATACAGCAATGCCTGTAAACTGGTCTAAACTAGTCGAGGAGAGGTGGGAAAACAAGGATTATTTTTTTGTTTTTTTGATAGAAACACACAGAAAATGCAGAAACAGTGATAAATCAGTTACACAGGCTAGCACACTTTAGTGGGCAGCCTCAACAGTTAAATTAAACAAACAAACAAACAAACTTTCGATCAAATTCGACTAAAAAGTAACTTTAAGTTCAGATTTTAAAATAATGCAGCAAACAGCTAAAAAAAACAGTTTAAGCTTGTCCAGGGTAAGCTACAGAAGCTATTCCAAGTAAAAAAACAGCAGCCTCAACAGTTAAAATAAACAAACAAACAAACTTTCGATCAAATTCGACTAAAAAGTAACTTTAAGTGCAGATTTTAAAATAATGCAGCAAACAGCTAAAAAAACAGTTTAAGCTTGTCCAGGGTAAGCTACAGAAGCTATTCCAAGTAAAAAAACAGCAAACGCTTACCAGCTGTTTTTACCAACTGTTTCAATGTTCTAATGTTTCTGCTTAGTGCTTTGTACATCAACAGATACTTCCTCAGACCATTAAAATCAGTTAGCCACAATATAACATTTATATTCAATTAAATACAAAGTAACCACTGAGGTTACCTAAATAAATCATGAACATAACTACATTTTTAAGGGAAAAACTACTGTTCAAACCATAGCCTTTCTAAGACTGCAAAATAATGATCCATCTCATGTCAAGTTTCTCAGTATTAAAATCTCCTAAATGCTTATTAATGCGTGCAAACTGTAACACTAAAAAAATTATGATAGATTCCTTCCTTGCAGATGTGTCTATAAAGAGCATTATTGAAATCAGGTTTAAGTACACATCATATACATGTTCACAAACACACTAAGAGAGCGGTTCATTTTCCCTATACAGAATGCAGGACAATCTGCATCTAGCTAAGTACACCAAGTTAACATGAACAGTCAGCATCAAAAGGAAGCCTACAAACCTTTATAGAACTCTGATGAATAAAGTGTTCCCATTTTCCACAAAGGTGCAAAAGTTACAGTTCCTGCAGCTGAATGTGTCTTGCCTCTGAGTAAAGGGGAAAGACCTAGCTTAACTATTGTCATCACAAAGGAGTCTCTTCAAGGATTTCCTATTCTTAAAGGACAAACTGGGTTTATCACCTACATTTAAAATACGTTCATCCACAATTAGTGCCAGTTCTTTTTAAGTACATTGCAAATGGGATTTTCATCAGATTAAAAGGATATAACCATTCTTGGTTTGTTAGTGCTATCATTATTTCTTGTACTAGAAAATTGTGCCAATGATCTGTAACTGGGAAAATAGGGGTAAAACCTCTTCATAGGTGTGTACCAGGCAAATGGCCCTGGAGCCTTTACAAACCTAGCCCATGGGATTACCCTGACATCATGCCACCCAAACTTAGTTCCCAGTGCCTCTGTCGAGTAGAGTCACGGGAGTGATCCCCGGGGTGAATTTTCTATTTCCCATCCACTCAAAGTTTTTCTTGAAGAGGACCAGTGCAGTGCTCTGTTTGACATGTATGGGAAGTCTATGCCACAGCAAGGGCAGTCTAGGTTATGAACCTGTCCCTACAGCACATTCTGTTGACTGTGGTAATGAGGTTGAGTTCACTGGAGCATGTGGTGTGGAGGGATTGGGATTTCTTTAGATATAGCATGTCTAACAAAGCTGGATCAGACATGGCTTTGTATGTCTAGCAGAGAATGCCTCTAAGTAGATAATATGAGACAGAGAACAGTTGGAGTTTTTTTTGCCTGTCCATACAGGACACGTGCTTAAGGCCTAGGATCCTCTTTGTGATGTACTTTTGCAGCCTCTCCAGTTGTTCAAGGTGTCTAGTGAGGTACATGCCAAATGGGGCATTGTACTCTATGACTGGCTTAATGAGGAAAGAGTAGAGGGAGGCAATGACCTCTTTCTTCCTGGAAGCAAAACCCTTAGTACTGAGATGTGCCACATAGGACTTTCTGACCACAGTGGCAATGTGATGGTCAAAAGAGGCTGCTGTCAACCTGTGTTCCCAGATCTCTTATAATACTTTGTGTTCAGTGGACTACCATCGATGTGATAATTCATGGGAACAAAGTTTTTCCCCAAAGGGAATGACTTTTTTTTGACATTGTGCTTAAGGCCATGGTTCTGACACCAGTTGTTGGTTTCAGTGAGACCTTTCTGTAGGATGTCAACATCACTTGGGGAGTTAATGGCTCCCAAATCGCAATCATCTGTGAACTTTGTCAGCCAGACGTCCTTTGTGTTGGCCTGGACTTCAGAGAAGTAGATACCAAACATTCACACTGCAGGTTCTGGGTTCTGTGAGCCAGTTTGCAACCCCCTAGTGATATAGGGGTTGATGCCTAGCTTAGTGAGTTTTACTAGGATTCCTGAATGGGGAATGGTATCAAATGCCTTCGCCAAATCAAGGTAGGCTGTATGA
This sequence comes from Protopterus annectens, assembly GCF_019279795.1. Lineage (NCBI taxonomy): Eukaryota > Metazoa > Chordata > Ceratodontiformes > Protopteridae > Protopterus > Protopterus annectens. The sequence continues at coordinate 112,372,366 of NC_056743.1, forward strand.
ACCACCTTGCCTTCATCCACAGTTCTGATGACTGACTCAAAGTCAAAGATGAATAGGCATGAACTACCTTCATAAAACCAAACTGTGTGGGATCCAGAGTTTGGAGATCACCTATATCCTTGTTTATTAGGTCCATGATGATGCGTTCCATAGCTTTGCATATCAGACTTGTCAGGCTAATGGGGCGATAGTTCCCAGAGTCTGCAGTCACTCCTCCTTTGTGGAAAGGGATGACTGTAGCAGTGCACCACTCGGTAGGGACAAAGCCTGAGGTGAGGCTGTGATAGAACAAGGCACACAGGTGAGGTGCTAGTTAACTTTGCAGTTTATGTAGAACACAGCCAGGGATATTGTCGGGTCCCAAGGAAGCTGTATTCTTGGCCTTGGACAGAGCTGTTTTAACCTGTGCAGCAGTAATACTGGGTGCCGGGCAATCTACTGGTATTGTGATTGGTCCTCTGGGGGGGTAAAGTTGGCACTGAATATGTCGGCCAGTATATTGGCAGTATCTGTTGGCTTGGTGTAGGAGGTACCATTGTGCAGTAGCTCAGAGCAAATCTGGGTATTGCCTTGGAGGTTCTTTACATAACTATAGAAAGGCCTTGTGGTTGTCTTTACTATCTGCTGCAATTCTGTTTTCATAGCTAGCTTTACAGGATTTGATCAGGGATCTCAACTTTTTGTTGAGGCTGATAAGGGAGTTTTTCCAGTCTTGGGACTTAACTGTATTCCATATCAGTTTCCTCCTTCTACTGTAGAGTTTGTGGGGACCACCAGATTGGCTTTTTTTGGAGGAGAGCGTCTTGGTTCTATTGGGTATGGCTACGTGTTCGTACAGTGCATTTTTGTATAATTCAGTCATGCAATTATTCTCCATTTGCATGGGTGCCGTGAAGTTAACTACCTCTGTTTGTAGGAGCCCAAAGTTAGCTTTGGAGAAGTTTTTCATGGTTGTTACCTTTGGGGAGGGGGTGGATGTGGACTTCCAAGGTGATTAGTTTGTGGTTGGATCTGAACAGGGAGAAGTTAACTACTGGTGTAGAGCAATGGTCACCCATGTTAGTAATGATCAGGTCAAGAATGTTGGTACCTCTAATGGGGGTAAGAATGAGCTGGTCCAGGGCATTTGAATTAATAAATTCCAGGAAATGTTGGGCAAGTGCATTGGTACACTAGTACTTTTCCCAGTTAATGGAGGGGTAGTTGAAGTCACCCAGTATGAGAGTGTTAGGATGGACCCTAATATTCTCCAATGTGCTTAGGAATGTGGAGTGAGTCTTGGGACATAGTTGGGGACCTATAGCGGGCTACAACCTGAATTGCTGTCTTGCCCAAGGTTAGCTGCACCTGAAGTATCTCTGATGTGTTATGTTGGGCTACCAGTCTGGAAGTGTGTGCATCTTTATGAATATGGAAACACCACCACCTTTGGAGCTTCGGTCCAAGTTCTGGGGCCAAAAGGTGTGGAATGAGTTATAGACTGGTAGTGCAGGGGTGTTTTCTGCTGCCTTGAACCAGGTCTTTGTTACAGCATAAATATCAATGTTCTTCATTTTAAGGAGTGCTTAGAGCAAGTGCTTTTTCAGATTTAGACTTCTAGCGTTGAGCAGCATGACTCTCAGATTGCATTTGTTTGTAGCTGTTATGGTGGTAATTTGGTCTTTGGAACACCGCCTAAAAAAGGCACTAGGTGTGGCAAGAGCCTTGGCCAGTATCCGGAAGCTCAGGGGTGACAGATGCAAGCCATCTCTGGCAAAGCATAGAGATCTGTTAATCATGTCATCCCAGGCAGACAGATACTGGATCCCCTTAGAATGACACCAGAAACTCAGCCAATTGTTGAAATCAATCATTTACTGCTTGTACTGCGGTATCACTCTGGGTTATGGTAGGATGCTGCTCAGGGCTAGGGTCATACCCACCTGGGCTACATAATCCAAGAGCTCCTCCATGTCTCTTTTCATGTCGTCCAGAAGGTACATCGCAGGTCATTCACACCCACATGTACAATGATAGTGTCATATTTGTACCTGTTGAGGGACCTGAGTGTTTGCGTTGTGGCGGATCCTGGCACCTGACAGGCAGCTGTTACTTTTTTCTTATTCAACCTTGTAAGTGGGACATCAGTGTGCCTCACTATCGAGTCACCTATGACTAGTGTGGGGCATGCTGTTCTGCCTTAGGGACTTTTGGTTGAGTGGCACACTGTTTAGGAGAGTTATGTGTCTCATGATTAGTGTTGTGTTGGTTGAGTGCATTTCTGCCTTGGAGGTCTCTGCTATTCTGGTAGATTTTTATTGAGAGCCTCCGCAAAGGTGGGCATGTGGTTTGTTTTTTTTTATATGAAGGCAGTGCTGATGTGTTGCAAGTGTTTACTTTCTCCTCTTGACCAGCTATTCTGGACTTGGCTGGAGAGTGCGTGGCTTCCAACTTGGATATACAAGTGCATCTCTCGCAGCTCTGAGTGTTGGGAGGTAAAAGGAGAGGGTTGTCTGTGTACATGAGGCAGTTGCTACATTGCCTCAGGATACTCAAGTTCACCAGGTTATTAGGAGAAAGCACAGGGAACTGATCTTTATACATGCCAGGATGGGTGGGTATTAAGTACTGGAGCTCTTTCCTTGTAGAACATTTAGTGCTGGTAACACTTTTGTCCACTACAATAATTGCTACAAGAAGTCTGGTAAAGTGATAGACTGATAAGCTAGTAAAAGTGCAGGAGAGAAGAGAACTAGCAGGTCTAAGGGAAAAATTAAAGAGCAAACGTTGTCACCACTCAGAAGCTACAAACAGTCCTGGATTCAGCAAATCTATATCTGGACTAGACTAGTTACAGGAAAGGCAGGAAAAGCGCCAACACAGGCTTTTGAACCAGGAAGTTGAAAGAGATGGAAAAACTGCCCAGCCAGCCAATAAACTACAACTTCTGGGCCAGAAACCACTCCTCTTGTGGTAGATAGGCTACCTAGTGCTCACCACTCTCACTGACCAGCTAGAAGGCTTACCTCCGACACAAAGGATTGGGGGGGCTCAGAAGCTTACAAAAAGTTCTGAATACAGCAAATCAGCATCTGGACTAACTAAGTTATGGGAAAGGCAGGAAACAAGCTTAGAATTTTTTTTACACTAGAACAGCACTAAAAACAATTCAAGTGCAGTGCAAGCTAGCACACGAATGGGTAGCAATATTAAAGCAAATAAAGTTTAAATAAATGCAATTTATTCAAACTGTATTACGAGCTGAATTCTATTCTTGTTTTACTCAACTTTAAACAGTTAAAAGTGCCAAAAATATACTTATCAGCTGAGAAGCACATGTCAAAACACAAGGAGATTCCAGCAAAGTTTTTTTTTTTTTGTAAAGGGGAAAGGGAGAAAGGAGAAACAGAAGATAATTAAAGGTTAAGAACCTATGTGGGTTGGCCTTTTCAAAATGTTATTTCTGTATTCAGTAGAATGAGCTAATGACACTAGACCGGGATAGAGCTTAACAGATGGGACTGTAGGAGTGTCTGAAATCAAAATATGATCTCACTGTACTCGGTTGAGTGAGCAAATGAGATGGATCCAGGAGGAGTGTTCAAGCACAGGATTTACAGGAGGGGTGAGCAATTCCAAAGCCACCAAGATTAACACCAAAAGAAAAAACAAGGAGGGAGGGTGGGAAACTGCAGAGAGACAGACAGACCACAATATTCAGTGAAACAAACAGAAAAATAAAATACAGTACTATCTTTAAAACTGCAAGTTTGTACATCAGCTTCTAATACAGTTGATTATAGCTAGCCAAATTACTCAGATATTGAGCAGAAAATAAAATTCCCAGCTATGTGGCTAACTTCCTTTCCTATAAATCCGTTCTATTGTTAGGGAATATTCCAAGTCATTACTGTAGCTTCTGTTCCAAACATCAGCATAAGTGGTTTCCCAGTGTGCCATTACTATGTTCGCGTACAAGTTGACACATGACAGCCATCGCCACACCAGATTTTTGAACATATTTGTTGATAAACAAAAAAAAAAAATCTCAAAAACCAGTTGAATTAATGAAGAGATCAGAGAGATTTGGTTATGCCTTTAGGCACTATGTTTAAGTATATCCTAACAATCTAAACTGACCTCATTGGGGATGACTGTAAAGAGCAAGCAAACATCTAAAGTTACAAAAAGACAGTTCTCCATGACCATTTTGTCTATACCCATGGAAAGATTCCAAAAAATCTTTAGCATCACTTAGAATAGTTGGAGACTATTCCAAAACTGGTCTCGGCCTGCTTTCTTCGTAAATAGATGCTGGCTCAGCCAGCCAGCCTCTTCCTGATACTATCAGCCTCAACGGGGAATTGACTGCATCCTTGTGTACTTTTTGTAAATCCTATATAATGGGTACCATAGGACAATGTACAGTCAAATAGTTATACATGTCTAATGAAATACATCATGAGAATAGATCAGAAAGACTATCATCTACATTTTATCTGTCACTCAGATATTAAATCTTAAGTGGAGCAATCAGATAACATAAAATGCATTTTAATCAAAGTAAAATTGTTTGTTCATTATGACAGTAGCACCCTCTATCTGCAGGATACATAACTATCGCCTCAGAACTCCGTAACTGTTTCAAAGCTATCTGCTCTTGCCTGGTGAAGTTGAAAAATCTGTGCATCTATCACTGCCTCCAAGAGTAATCAGATCCTTCTCGCATGTTTTAAAACACACTTCTAGCATGGAATGAAGTGCAGGTATAAAGGAACTAGGTTTTTGAAAATATTCTTGTTATTAACATCAGTATGAAACATGAGTTTAAACAACGCACTTCTAGCAAACATCTTAATATCTATGATGGTATCACAAATATTACTCAAATGTTGGTATAAGAGAAAGTCCCTTTTCTAGGACAAATCATTCTTCAGGACTGAAGTTCATGATGGAAATATTCCAAATTAGGGACCTTTCATGGGATTCCACATCCTGAGTGTGGAAAGCTGAAGATTCTAGGTTGATGGCTTCCTCTTTCTTCTCCCTCACCTCAACAATCTTCCTGGTCTTAACCGATCCCTTATTGGTAAGGGTAGAGATGGAAAAAATCTGGGGAGCCACAGAAACCGGTGGGGTACCAGTCCTATGGGTGACATCTGCTGAAGTTGAGGGAACAGGCTCAACAATACACTAAGGTTTCATCCACTGATAAACTGACCTTGGTGGGAGTGGCTTCAGCTGTATGTGCCATGATAGTGGTAACATTCATCCTGGTCTAGGAAAAAAATTGCTAGTTCTAAAATCAGATAAATCTCTTAATTTTACTTGTCTTTTGGAGCCCAGTTTTCATTTCATTTACAGAGGTATTACTCACCATTTCCTCCAAAGATGTGCATAAGATATCAGCTGGGTATGAATTAAATAACCATAGCTGACGGGTAGAAATGGTTGACATTAAGGCTTCAGTCAGTCTGAAATTGAATCTCTGGTTATATCACATTTTAGACATTTTATAGATGACATTTTTCTCCTTTGGACAGGCACCCTTGAGCTTTTATATCACTTTGTAGAATTTTTAAACTCTACCACCCCCCCTGTTTTGAAATTTATTATGAATTGCTCTTGAAATGAGATTGAATTTTTAGATGTTAAGCAGAGCTCTGAGCAGTGAGCTGAGCTATATAGGAAGCCCTGGAGGGGAAATGCTGTCTTGCACAAAGACAGCATGCATCCTGCATATATTTATAATAATGTAGTGAAAGGGCAGGCTTTTCTGCTTTTAGACTTACTAGCATTGAGCGCTTGAGTCAGTTTTTTTCTACACACACTGCTGATTTTTTGAAAAGAGGCTACAATAGTAAGGAATTGGAACATTCCCTAACAACTGAAGGACTTGATAGGAAAGGAAGAGGTTGCCCCTAATTTTTCTAGTTCTAGTATATTGACACAATCTGCTGGTACATGAAATGATAGAACTAACAAACCAAGAATGGTTATATCCTTTTCATCTGATGTCAGTCGCATTTGCAATTGACTTAAAAGAATTGGCACATACTAACTACAGATGAACACATTTTAAATGTTTATAGGTGATAAAACCAGTTTCTCCAAGTATATAAAATCCTTGAAGAGACTCCTTTGTTATGACAATAGTTCAGCTAGGACTTTTCTCCTTTACTCACAGAGGCAAGGCACAGTCAGCTGCAGGAATTCTAACTTTTGCACCTACAAGGAAAACCAGAAAATTTATTCACCAGAGTTCTAAAAAGGTTTATAGGTTTTCATTCTATGCTGACTGTTCAAGTGTTAACTTGGTGTACCTAGCTAGATGCAGATTATGTCCTGCATTCTATACAAGGAAAACAAACCTCTCCCTTATGGAGGGTGTTCATGAGCATATATATGACATACTTAAAGCAGATTTGAATAATGCTCTTTATAGGAGTCACTTACTTTTTTAGCATTACAGTTTGCAGGCATTAACATTTAGGACATAATACTGAGAAACTTGAAATGAGATGGATCATTTCCTTGAATGACCATGTTTCCTTAAAATCATGTTTACGCTCACGTGATTTATCTAGGTAGCCTCAGTGGTTACTTTGTATTTAATTAAATATAAATGTTACATTGTGATTAACTAATTTTAATGGTCTGAGGAAGCATTTGTTGATGTGAAAGCACTTACCAACTGTTTCACCAACTGGTTTTACTGTTCTAACATTTGTGCTTAGTGTTTTGTACATTACAGTGCTTAGCAACAGACTGGCTGTGCCACGGTCTCTCCTTTCTGTTTTTTTAATATTTGCCTGCTGGTTTTAGAGGGAATGTTGGCTCTACTTTTGAGGACTTGGATTTTCTTCTATTTTTATACTCTTGAATTTGGTATTAGCCAATGTTTCTTGTAACATTTATCAACAGTTAAAGGGCAAAGCTATAGGGGTTAGGATGGCTCCAATGTTTGCTAATTTAGTCATGGCCTTGTGGGACCATGATTGTTTATTCCCTTCACATTACATTTTATAAGTGGTATTTTGAAGATTCTTCATCTGGAGCAGTACTTGGGACAATGTTTTGACTTTTGGCAATGATTAACGGACAGCACCAATTATTTTAAAGTTCACTACTTGTGCCAAAGGCATGTCGGGAAACTTTTTAGACTTACTTTATTAGTATGGACATTCCTAACAAAATTCAATAGTCAGATATTTTGCAAGCTTACTTTTAAAAGTTATTTACACTATTCAAGAATGCATCCTGCTTCTACGAAATGGAACATAGTACAAGGGCAGCTTATAAGGTTAAGTAGACTAGTGAATGGAGATTTTTTGGATGAATCCAGTAAGTTAATGAAGCTGTTTGAAACCCAGGGTTTTCCTACAGTAAAACTTGAAGAAATTCATAGTGATGCCACTTTTTAATGAAATGTATTTTTTCCCTATTTTAAGAAAATGTAGAGAGACATTGACGAATCAAACAAAGCCAATAAATTTCCTGGTTTGAATGAATTTATCAAAATATATATTTAATTATAATATGTTTAGATCATAATCTTTTGATCAATTCTTTATATTCTTTAATTTCTTTGATGGCTTTAAATTATGTGGTTATGTAATTAAATTTTTTAATGGCTGATTTAACACAAGGGTTTATGACATTTTTTTTTTATATAAAATGGGTCTGTTAAGCAAGTTTAATTAAAAAAGAATGAAAGCATTAGCTAAACATTTTTTTGGCTTGTGTAGTGATTTTGCTATGTTCTTGATTAGTAACTGACTGGGGATTGTCATTTTTTTTTTATATGAGGGCAGTCTAGTTTGGGTGTGGATGTTGGAAGCCTATACCCTGGGCATTAGTGCATATTACCTTTACTGTCTTGGGGCCAGTTTTGTCTACTGTGAATCAAGTTATTACAATTGACTTTTGTGCACTTTCTTGCTATTACTTCATTCTTGGCTGACAGTGATGGGATTCAAACCCCATCAGCGCCAAGACTGCATCCTACCATCTGTATGTCACACTAGTGGCAGTGATACCATCCCAGTTGTAACACTGTTGATAACATCATTATATTATGTTTGACCAGAAAAACATTGATTTCTTTTATCATTATAGCAACTTGGGTGAAACTTTTGAGCTAGGGCAGCTTTTATGGGGATAGTTTAATTATGGTTATCAGATTACACTAGAAATGTAAGTATTTCAAGTTCGGGTCAAAAAAATTTTGTATTTTGAAGTGCACTGACTTCTGTACAACACATTCAGCATGACATTTAGAAAGAAAGTGTTATGGGAAAACGTACATCTAATCCATTTACATCTTGAATGTCTTTGTATAATTATAGAGTGAGTATAGACAGACAGATGGATGATGTATATATGGTTACATGCATTATAATCTAATGACAAATTCAATGAAGGGGGGATAGTCAGTATAAATGACTGGAAGTCAAGTACACAAAGAATTTATTTGAAAGTCCATTTGAGTGAAATTGGTATAAGCATAGTTCAGCAACACAGAAACAGAAATATTTTTAAGTATATGAAGAAGCTTAAGCAGGTACTTGAGGTAACAATCACTACTGATATGATGTGTGCATTGGCAGTGAAGATTTAAGTATAAATTCACATGAGAGGGTTCAGGGGGCTTGACCCTCAGCAAAAAACATTTTATAATTTATTTGCCTTAGGTATGTTTAATTTTACCAGGTTATTCTAAATTTGATTAAATTGTCTTTCAGACATTTTGCATAAATGGCTCGTCAGTGAAGTGGTCATATTTTATACGCAAAATGGTAATATCTTTTATATATATATATATATATATATATATATATATATATATATATATATATATACAGGATAAGATAGAAAAAATTCATTGTGACATTATCGTATTAGATGTCAATGGTTAAAATAATGGCCAGAAGAGAAGTAAATCTTTAAGTACTTTATATGTCAAATATAGTATTTCAACAATAAATACATATTGTACAAGAAAATATTAACAAGTATTCAGTGTTAGTTCATGTTTTAAATTGTAAAAGGAGGTGGAAGCTGATGACTAAACTGTACAGTTATCTAGAATTATATTTTCGTGTGTGTAATACAGGTATATTTTCTATGGTTATTTTAGAATACAAAAAAAAAGATTATACACATTAGTAAGCATGTATTGGCTACCTAGCATGGGGCACATTTTGATAAAATTTAGCTAACCTACTGGAAATCAATTTTGTTTTTTTTTTTAGATCGGTCAAACAAGAGCCTAGCTCATCATCTGTGGCCAAAACTTAAATTCTTTCATGATTAAGTGCTTTTGAACAGAAGCTATAATTCATGGGATACTCATATCAAATACTCTTTGCATCCCCATTGGTTAAAACCTTGTCACAGTTTATGTTCCACACATTCAGAGACCTTACAGGAGTCAAAGCCAACGCAAATTTTTCTGGAACTCCATTTCTTTCTTTATTATGCAGTGAACATTGGCAAATTTTTTTCTAATGTTTCTTATAAATCCCTCTGGTACAGCTAGCTGTTCCAAATCCATATATTGCTGGTGTCTAATTTTCACGATCTTGAGAATTACTTTGGTAGCATGTGAAACAAGAACAGGTGTCTGATAATTTAATCAGGAACAGTTGTCTGATAATTTAATCACTCTTTAGCATCGACTTTTTAGGGATGGAATATAAACTGAAAGTTTAAATTTACTGACAACTTTTCAAGAAGCATTGTTAGTCATTTTGCAGGATTTTCCTAATGCATGCCAAAAAGTTAGGCTAGAAGAAAACAATACAATACTCGAAGGATAACCGAAGTAAATTCAAGAAAGTTCAAAGCCTAATATCCCACTCCTTTGTAATGCCTCGATGCAAAAATGTAATACATACTTTCAGCATCATCGTCAGTGTCAAATGGTGCAATAAACCAATGTCAAATTAAATTATAAATTTGAATTGCTACATTTTGTTATAGAATTGGTGTCAATTTTTTACAGAAATAAAAATTATTCAGATCTGTGCTGCTACGTTAACTTCAGTCTAGCATACAGAGTTTCTCTGTGTGAAGTGTGGACAGCTCTCAGTTTCCCATCATTCTTTAAAAGATTTCTAATATTTCCATTAAGGTGCAGAAGATCTACATTTCGTACTTCAAGACTACAGCATCCAGATATGCACACTGACTCATTCATCCAAGCTGCATCTTGTGTAGTAACATCTACTTCTTCAGAAGGTTAGGAAATTTTCAACTAGGAAATCTGGTTTATCTTAGTGGGACAGTTTCTGTTTTTTGTGAAGGACATTCACAGTCGTTTACAAATGTCATTTGATACACTTGTTTCTAGAAGGCATAATACAGGCCTCAGGAAGGCTATTAACATCTTCATGGTGTTTGATCAACCTGATGGCCACCCAGTTATTTATTTATATTTATTTTATTTATTTTTTATTTATTTATTGACATTTGTTAACCGGGTTGGTCCAACTGGGCTTGTGGCCCATTTTCAGTGGAGACCAACGGAGAAAAGCTCCAAACTGCCTACAGTTTACACTAATATACAGAAAGAGTATTCATGTCAAAAGAATTTATGAATAAACTTGTTAAAACAGGAAATTAAAGACAGCAAACAGAGTGCATGCACAAAGGTAATACACAAAAATGTTTTTACAGAGAACAATACATTTAAATGAGTATTTTATCCAACAAAATTGAGTTTAGAAAGTATCAGAATAGTACGGTACTAGATGAAAGGGGAGAGCTAATACAGAGGTATATCAGGGGTATGGGGAGCTTAGGTTGGTTCATGACAAGGCCAAGTTTTGGAGTTAAGTAGAAGTTTTAGTTCATTTTTAAAGCGGGATGGATGGGTGATGTAACGTATGTGTAGAGGAAGTTTGTTCCAAGCATGGACAACAGAGTGTTTATATAGATGTTTGCCTACAGTTTTCATGGCTAATTTACTAACTGCGAAGGAAAATATGTGTTTTTGAGAGTTTGAATGTTTAGAAATATAGAAATACCATTTACATTTACAAAACTGGCCCACCTCAAAACTAGAAAATTTATGTTGCTACGATGCAATTTAAAAGAAAATTGGAAGCTTTGAATCCAGAAATTGTTTGCTCCGCACTGCATGCAAAACAGTCAAAAAGCCCAGGTCAGGTACAGTGTGTTCTATTTTTTGAAAACATTGAATCTGTGCTTTTCAAAAGCAGAACAAGGGCAACATATCAACTATTAGAGAAAAGCTTGGGAATTAGTGTGAGCCTAGGAAGACCTTGCAATGTATCATTTGTTCTTTACAAGAGCACAAGATCCCAAAGAGACTATAGGTGCTTATGTTACTGAGCTGAAGAAACCAGCCAAAATACTATGGATTTGAACTGCATGGTTCAACAACAAGAAATAATAGTTATGGATAAAGGAAATGATCCAAACAAGGTTTAGACTGGAAGCAAAGTAAGCAAGATGGAGGGCAAAATATTGGATCCAGTGGAAAAAAAGTCACTGTGCTGTGTGCATGCATGTACTCATAGTATGCTGCAGGATGGCCATACTTATGGCTACTTTATGTACTGGTTTATAAGCTGTTAATGTTTTGCAAAGTCTCCCCATTACATGTACATCACAATGTCTGCCTCACTGTGAGCTGTCCATCTCAGGGTTTACTGTTCTTGCCAATTTATTTTGTCAAGAGACATTCCTTTCTAAACTCTGCAAGTCCTTCATTAGTTTTGCAAACCTCCAAGCCTACAGAATACATACTGAAAGGTCTCTATTCCTCAGTATGGCACCAACTTTATATCATATTAACAAGTACCAAATAGTATGGCATTAATGTTAATAAGATTACTTAGGCCCATGTTTCTGAATCAGTACTGTAGCACATTGTGATACCCAGCCATGCAGACAGAGGCAGTCCATGTCGTGGTGACCAGCAGGCATGTGAAATGCATCATCGTGCACATATTCCCATAATGCCATAACTCGCCACTAGGGAGCTATGGTAGTGCCACTGTGCAGAGAAAAGTTACACGTTATCTACAAATGTACATTCTTGCACACAAGGCTTCCATTTTGCTCCTAAAGCAGACCACAGTGAGTGACTGGGACTATTTCAGGTACTGCAGAACACAAAGCTCCAGCAATCTGTACCAGAAGAGTTAATCCTTCACAGAGTTCTAGGGCTACCTGCTGGGGCCTTCTGATGTACTCTTACAGAAGGTAGATGCCTGGCACAAGCTTGTTAGCATGGTGAACGAAGATACTGGCATCACTCATTCTGGCTAGAGTGAATGGAGATGGCACTAGCACTGCTACAGTGACTGGACATGGCACCCCTCTGATCTTCAAGAGAAGGACACAGACGTTAATGAGAAACAGCCAAAGATGTACTGTTAGTATTTTGTCAGCTGGGTTGTGTTCTGATATCTTTCCTGTTTTACATGTATATTTAGGAATGCATAATTTGCTGTCTGCAGCAGCAGAAGGTGTAGCTTAAGCATGGCTAGATGCCACAGAAGGTAGGAGGAGTTCTCCTAGCAGTGCACCAGTCTAATCAACAACCACAATTGTGTTATTGCTATGTTTGTGAAACAATCTTCTCCCATTGAGTCCTCCTTTGCAGATCCAGTTGTGGCAGAAGAGATGATGCAAGGCCATGGTCTCCTCAGTTTAGAGAGTCATCAGTAGCTACCAGGTCTGCCAGTCATCAGGGAGACAATGTTCCCTTGCTGAAGTTGATCTAGATAGTTCACTCGCCTCTCACATTGTTCTTCCTTCCTGAGAAATGGAAAAGGCTGCTCTTCTGAGAGTTTAGAGGAGTCTGCCCTGATCTCCCTGCACCACTTGTGGAAACAGGTGGTGGCTGACTTGCTGGATGCCCATCCTAACATGGATTACCTTTCAATATGGCTCTTGGGGTCACAAAATGTCCCAGTCCTGCCCACTAAGCCATTCTAAGAGCTACCAGCCCAACACATTAGCTACCCAGGTTAGTGTTGGATAGGTTTGTTGGCCTGGCATTGATCCATCTATTGTTCTCCCAAAATTTTGTCTCTACCACCCACCTGTGTTTTGCTTTCATAGCCCATCTGCCCTTCTCCCCCTCTTCTATCTACAACCTTCCCCCACTACTTTCCACAAAAAAACTCAGTTTCCTACCTTCCAACATTGTGCATTTTTCTTTGCTTGCTTTTCTCCCTTTTCCTTAGATTCTATCCATGCCATTTCTACCACATTTCCCTTTTCTTGTTCTCCCCTTTCCTTTTTACCCCATTTTCTCCCCATTTATAATATATACATAGATGGCACTTTGTGTAGACCTGTAGTGGTCTAATGAACAGAGTCTACATTCTTGTGAGATGAGCACATGATTTGCATGTATAAAAAGAGTGCATTAACCCAGGTGTCTTAGCTTAAATTTGTGCATGCAAGTACCCTACTGTGGCATCCATCAGGCTGCCTGTGTGCCCTGCTATTGCACCCATCAGGCAGCCTAGCAATGCTATTTGTGCAGTTCTTTTATCTGACTGCTGATGCTATTAAATGTAAACATGTCCAATTACCTATGCAGTTCATTTACTTGAAGAATTAGTGCTATCAGGACACAGCACTTTGCTATGAATCCCAGCCAAATTGTTCAAAAATGTAACTCTCTGAATAGGGCTAAGACTATTAAAAAATTCTATGTTGGTCCAATAAAATGGTATTCTATTCAGCTTTGTGTTGCAGTGTATTGTTTCTCTTTTTTTACTGCATATTATGGAGTCCCCCCCCTCACACACACACACACACACACACACACACACACACACACACACACACACACACACACACACACACACACACACACAACAAATGCAACTGTTATACTTATTAATGATATCTAGGGGGACCTTGATGTGGAATAAGATGTTTAATTCTAATGAAGTTCTGTGATGGCAGAACAACGATTTCACTGCCACTGAACCTGAAAAACAAATCAGTTCTCTGGCATTACAAGAGATATTTTAGAATTATTCCTGCAGCCTACTGCTAGCATTTGCAGCTGATGCAACTCTGAAGCCAAATAGATATGTCTAAAATGTCAAGTATTGTTCAAAGTGTCATGGCAGTCTCATAATGGAAGGCAATGATGTGTTTTCTGCAGGGGGCAGAAATTACTAAAATGTGTATTCTTGGTAAAGAAGGAATGCTTGACTTGTATACTTTTATTATTAGCAGTCAGAAACAATTCCAAGACAAACTACTCTTTATTAGCAGATGGTCTTTAAAAATGCAGTGCCCCACACCCTCCAAACCCAGAAAACAGAGCAGCCTATGCAGAATTGCTCATAGAAACTCCATACAACTATGACAATGGCTGCATAGAGGCTGCAGTACCTATGTAAGCCCATTACCAAGTCCAAAAAACAAACTACCCTGGTGGCATCCCAAATTCAACAGGATACACAACAAAAGAAAAAAAATCATTACGAAATATAAAGTGCAACTCCCATAAAGCTAAGAATCCACTCAAACAAAACAGGCTAGTAAGAGGGCTAATTAGGTCAAATAAAGCCAACTTTGAAGTTAAGATAGCCTCCCAGTCAAAAGACTGCCATAAGGCCTTCTTCAGCTATGTCAGAAGCCTCAAGGGCAACAAACAGCTATACACTGAATTGATGTTCAACTGGGTCGCATTCACTGAGCCTGCTGATATAGCAAATTCAATTCTAACTTTACCCCCCACTCACCTCCAACTACCGCCTCACCAAGAAATACCCTCAAACATAACCCCTCAAGACAGCATGTCCTAGCTGTGCTCGCTAAAGCCAAGAACACTGTCTCAGTGTGCATTGATAACATCCTGGGATGCCTCCTGACTAGTCTAAAATCCAACTTATCTGGACCACTGGAGTCACCATTTAACTATAGCTTCAAAACTGGCGATGTGCCATGAAAACGAAAGATTGCAATGGTCATCCTCCTTCATAAGAGAGGGAGGGGTGAGTGTGCGTGCTCACACAGAGTCGCAGTCTATAAGCTGGCATTCATACAGGGGCATTTCTTTCTCGATATCATTAGGACAATGAAAGGGATTAACTCTTCTGGATGATGAATGGACTGAGTACTTAAAAACTGCAGCATGATAAAACATAGCAGTGTATCCCAATTAAAACCACATTGGAAAAATGCTGTGTTAACATACATTACATATGTAAGCAATTGTTTCTGCATCTTGATCAATACTTCATGTTAACCATTTTGAGCAGTGGGATCCTAATTTCAAAAAAGGGAACATTCTTCATAAATAGGAAGAAATCAATTGCTGACATGCAGGAAGATTAAAACACGTGAAACACTGCAATTTTAAAGTCGGACATAGTAGAAAATGTATTTTTCAGAAAAACATACACAAACTTTTTTTTAGGAGTAATAAAAAAGTGAAGCTGAAAAAAATTTAATTCTATATGGATGTCAATTAGCACATTTTATTTTCTGGAAATGTTTTATTCCCCAGTGAAAATAAATTGCTTATAGTTCTTATCCAGATTTTCAGTACCATCTGTCTTCAGACTGGAACAAGTGAGTCATAACTTCAAAAATGAGTAACATATTACTGGCAGACAGGGTTCTAGGATACGTTGAGTTTTGAAAGTTGTTTCTCAAATACTTGTTGGTTCCAAATGCTAAAGCCCTCTACCTAACGTAAACTGTCAGCACTCCATCCTTTTCCAGGAAAATGAGGTCTGATGGGATCTTCCAGCTGACCTCATGTGAGTCAGTTCATGGTTAACCTTATAACAGCTGGTTATAGGTTTCAGTTTGCTTTTTAAGCATTTACAAGGCCCTCGGCCAGACCACATTGCCTTGATCTCCTAAAACTTGCAGACAAGTTATCTTCTTCAGATTTATTAAGTTAAATTAAATGTCTTGTTTATTTTCTCCAGCCATCCTGCTGTAATATGTCTGCAATGTTTAATTTGGTAAGCAATAATGTTAACTAGGACCATCTGGTTAGATCATACATTTTTATTAGGCACATAAATCTACATAAACTTTAACAATAATGATCTTTTTCTACATAAACTTTAACAATAATGATCTTTTTCAAATTTTTTGTTAAAGAAAAGCATACTGGTTGCTTTTCAACATGTTTTTGTACATTGTCTTAAATATTTAGGTCTAGATATGTCTCCTTTGAAAATATCTATTTTACGTCTATGTGTTTAACCTTGGTTACATAGTATGCAGGCAGAGCCATGAGATTCAAACCTATAACCACAAGAAACACACCTCTGTATCCAATTATTAACCTACACTGTCATGAATACATTGTCAAAGAGCAAGTCACTTACAAACCCTGCTATGTTGGATTGAAAAATAAGTAGAAATATTACTTTTACAAGTAACAGACTGTTAAAAGGTATACATGGTTCGCGTCATTAATCTAATCCAAATCCAGCTGACAACTGTGGATACCAAGAAAATACAATTTCTTCTTCTCCCTGGGCATCCATTGATTATTATTGATACTGTTAACTATACATAATTAATATGAAGGCCAATTAGAGTATTAGAAAAGTAAAATGCGCCATGTGTTGTCCAAGTCAGACATTCACACTTTTTAAAACCGCGCTATATCTGGTACTCATAAGGGGCAAAAAGGGAAGAATTTCAAACCTGTATGAGTGTAACTGTCCTGGAACAAATAGTCACTGAATGTTGTAATCAAGTTTTTCATAAAGCCAGCCATAGTACTGACAAGGTGAGAGTGTGCAAGCCAGTAAAATGTTTAGTGCTAACAAAAAACAAGATGTACTATTTTTATATTAGTGATGCAAGAGAGCAAATAATTACGGTTTCCAAATGATGCAGCATATACTGTTTAAGAAGTAAAGGGAAGCTCTTAAAAAGATGGAAAGCCACATCAGTTAAGACAAGAGAGATGGCAGTTAGCATGTCAAAGATCCAAACCAGGAAGGAGATGGCTACCTGATAAATAAAGGGACAAACATGGGCTGAAGTATTTTTTACAAGATGAATACTCTGAAGACAAAATCAAATTTATACAGTTACAAATTTAGAGAGAGAAAAATGAAAATATTTTCTCTAAACTCTAATAGAGCAAAATTGCACATAACAGAAAAAAATATCTATAGTACTTGTTATTTAAGGAAAAACTTACCACACTTACATACAAGACTACAGTTCATGCTTATAATTCTAACCATTTGCTTTAAGTTTATTAAGGTAACTCCGACAAAACATCAGTCTTAACCCAGCCCAATGTCAGACTTGTATAAAGAATATAACAAAGCTCATCCTGGTTTACAGGGCTTCCTCAGACCAAGCCCTGATGGGTCTAATGCACACTTCACTATTAAAAGTTGCCAATCCAAAGGTCGAGTGTATGTTTCACTGCAACCTTTAATGGAAAGTCGGCATGCTGAACGTAACTCTGAACACTCCACACCCAGGATCAATCGCTAACATGGGTCTGGAAGGGGGGGGGGCAAGTTCAGACAGTTAGTAATGCCGTTATTCAACATTCCAACTGCAAATGTGTGGGATTTACACAGCTGGACCTGACCTTTAGAACAGTGAGGTTTTTTGGTAAACCCTATTGTACATATACAAAACAGATGGCATCAGAAACTCTAGATCTAAGGCTCAAATCTTCACTTGTGACAAACATAACATACTCAAGAGACTGGTGTGTGTCATAAAGGATCTTGACACTATGGAATATGCTCTCCATCCATGTAAAGCAGAGCTCATCCTTGACTTGTTTCAAGCAAAACCTTGACAAATCTGATGAGAAATCATAAATTTACCCCCCCCCCCCCGTGCATAGATGCACATGATATATTTTGGATCCAAAAGAGTTTCAGCTGCACAGCTAGGCTTGTAAGAACTTTAGTAGTTATTAGCCTCCTACTATCAACCTATGATCTTATTTGATATCTGGAAATTTATTCAATGTAATATTTGTACAAATGAAATAGTCAAGGGCTAAACATTTGCAGAAAATGATTCCAATCAAAAGGGCTCGCCTAAACTACTACTGACACACTGTTAGCACACAAGTAACCTATTCCAAGAAATGTTTCAAAAATAAATAAGGAAAGAAAGCTAAAGGAAGGAATAGTGAGAATTAATAAAGTTAAGGCCAAGGGAACTGAAGGGACAGGGTAATTTATTTTTGTTTAACTGGAAAAGTCGGACTTGGCAAAGCCCATTTTTCATTGAGGGTACGAAGTTAAAAGCTCTTCAAAATATAAACACTTTTCATGAAAAAATACAGGTTTTGCACTAAAATCTGCACTCATTTCACAAGAACAAAAAATATAAATTTATACGAAAATGTATAAAACCAAACAGTATTATGTATATGAAAGTAAGAAAAGCAATCATTCTGGAGACAGCAAGATTAAGGGATCTTTCTAGCACTATCTCAAAGAAAATATTTAATAAAATTGCAAAATAAAAAGCTTTACTAGAAAGTACAACATTGACTTAGGGTGTTGTTAACTAAATAGTCTGTTATTAGTCTAGCACTAGCATTTACAATACAAGTAGCAAAAAGGAAAGTTGTACAGCAGATGGGCCAAAGGGAGAGTGAGGAGGATTAACGAAAGAAGAGAAGCAAAGAAAGAGAAGGCACAAGTCATAGGACTAGAGAGTGAAATTAGTAAATCTCTAAAGGAAATGGTGGCAGTTGAGACAGCAATGTGGTGGGTGCCAACACAAGCATACAAAGCAGGAATTAATTAGTTTATTACCTCTATCTTTCTATTTACAGTATTACAGAGTATAAAAGGTTAGCAGGACAGAGTATGAAATGTATAACAGAAATATAAAGAATGCTGGAGAAAAAGAGAATGAGTGGAATAGCCTAGACAGAAGTGTAATGGACTAGCACTGCTTTGGGGAACAGTATTGTATGCATTTACTAATCAGTGCTAGTAGGGTATTACCAAGGACACGAGTGTTGGGCATAAAAAGTGGCAAGTGGGAGAAAACCAAATACATTAAGGATAAAGATGGGAAATGTAAGCAAGGAAATCGTGATCAGGGAAACCTGATGTCACAGAGATATTCTAGGTGTGTTTAGCTGGAGAGACAAGCGAGTTAGACTTGAGAATACTATGAACAACACGAAAAAAAAGTTTCAGCTAGGATGCAAGCTATTTGGGCTACATGCACAGTGAGAAAAACAATGTAAAGTGTGTAACTGAAAAAGCAAGAAATGATTTGCAGGGGAAGTTAGCTGTGTGAACAATGTTCAAGACATATTTTTGACGCAAAGTAAAGAAAAGAAAGGGTGCAAGACTTTACACGATGTCTACAAGTTGATTACTTTTTCAATATTTTGTGACTCCAGAGTACAAATGATGTTCACTTTTACAGTGAAAATACAAGAAACAGCTAATCCATTTAACTGTGAAAAAATGCGGTCAGATATGAAGTACTGGTAACTGATGACAAAAGTGGTCATCTCAAGTTCTAGTGGCTATTTCAGTTGGCAGACTGAAGATATTCTAGTACTGCACTCGCTCTGAGTTTGGCTCGTAGCTTAGGAATCTCAGTGAGAAGTAATTCTGTTCAGGTACTTGAAGGGAAGTAATGCCATTCAGGTATTTTAAGAGATCAGCTAAAGAAAGAAAGGATAAAGTAGAGAAAATGAGTTAAACCTTTAAAATTAGGAAAGAGAAATAGATATGGATCATTTAGATATACATAGAGTACAAGAAAGAGATTATCGATTATCACGCAGCCCTACAGTTCATCTAAATCTTCCTTTGTGAAAATACCAGAAAATGCCTTTACTGACTGTGGGGCATGTACTTCTGTTAATACACAGACTAAAATAAGATATTGTCGATTGAAGAAAAAGATAATATATTGCATGCTAGAATACTCAGACTGTACCTTAAACAATGATGTTCAAACAATGCTAGGTTCATCTCCAAATTAATGGCATGAGATGTTAAAAACAGACATAGGACAACATCCACCAGGGTAGAATCCCGGTATGAATAGATTGTAAAACAAAAGAAATAAAATAAATGCCCAAAAACAGGAAGAGCATTGACAGCAAGTTAAAAGATCCCTCAAAGTAACTCAGGGGACTAAAAGTCCACCAAAGCCAAATTTGAGTTAAAATTAGCCTCCAAAGCCAAGTGCAACCATAAGGCTTTCTTTAGTTATGTCTGCAATTTTTAACACCCAACAATATGCCAAACTAATGGCAAATGGAGTCAGCTATACAGAACCAGAGGATATAACAAATCTGCTGAACAATAAAGTTAGCTCCAAATTTTACTCCCCTATCACCTCCAGTCACACCCCCACCCCAGAAAATATCACCTCCAGTCACACCCCCACCCCAGGAAATAGCCCCACCAACTATCACTAAATAACTGGCCTACAGTGCACCTTCTAAAGCCAAGAACACTGCTTCGATACTACCCCAAGATGCCCCTAAATAGAATTAGAATCTGTTTAACCATGGCCTCTATACAGGCTTCGTGCCAAACGAACAGAGGGCTGCAGCATCATCACTCTACATGAGAGGGGAACTACAGACCCATTAGTCTGACTAGTCTCATATGCAAGACCATAGAATATGCATCTAACAATGACATAGAAAAGCTACAGTCACTGGATCCTACCCTGCTCAAGTTTTGTCATAGACAGGTCATGCCAACTTAAGTGGATAGAATTCTTTGAAAAGGTCAGGAAAGCTACAGAAGATGACAAAATAGTGCAAACTGCCTACTTTTATCTAGCGAAAATGTTCAACACCTTGCTTGGGCATTGTAGATAAACTTACAGAATTAGGCATAAACCCATATATCACCCAATGCTCAAGTTAGTATAGGGGAATCCACTGCCACAGAAAGATCACTAGCAGAGTTCCACAGGGATCAGTGTGAGGGCCTCTATTTTTGGCTTCTACTTCTCTGAAGTCAAGACAAATGTCAAGGGCTTCTGGGTGACCAAGTTTGCAGAGGACTGCAAACTAGGCCTGGACATGGAATCCCCTAAAGACTCCGAGGTCCTTCATTAGAGACCTGTTTTAAACAACTGGTGCTAGAGCCGTGAATTAAACCCAATGTGAAAAAATGCATACTGCTATCATCTGGAAAGCTAGACACCCCTAGAAATTACTACACTGATAATACATTCCTAAAATGTAAACATAGTGGTCAGGGATCTGGGACTATATGTTGACAACAATCTGCCCTTTGCACCTCCTGGGGTGAGAATATTATTCTACTTTGCACAACTTATAAGTAAGGACATGGCATACAAGTCCATGGAGACCATTGTTCTGCAGTACTTCGCTTTAGACCAGTCATGAGGTACAATGCACCCTCCATCATGTACCTGACCTGGTACTTAAAACAGATCAAGGAGTAAAAAAAAAGTCCTATGCAGACTCTTAAAGCCCTCTCTCTGTAGTCAGACTAACTTTAGGTAGTCCGCCTCAAGTATAAGGCAGCACTTGAAAGCATTGATTTATGCCTAATCTACAAGGCATCCTCTGATCCTACATGGATGCATTTCTTGCATATCCACAACACAAATGGAATCAAAATACCTGTTCGAAGGCCCTAAACCTTGTCTGTGACAAACATGACATGCTGGAGGGACAGGTACGTCTCTCAAGAAAAGATTACCCCTTCTTTAGAACAGGTTTCTCATCCATGTGAAGCATTAACTCATCCCTAACTCTACGCAAATGTAATTTGGACCAGTGGATGGGGAAACTGCTAATGTTATCCTTGGTTTGGAACCAATTTTCCTAGATTGTGAGTGCTTGATTTGCCTATACTGTAATCATATAATTATTTGGGGTAAAGACATCAGCAATATTTTGCTAAATGTGGGGTAAGCTTGGCTAGGCTTAAAAATCGCTCTTGGGCCAATAGTCACATAGCCGCTTATCAACCTATAAAACATTCAACTTAACTCTAGGTACTGGGCATCAAAAATAAGGTAACACCTGAAGGCACTTCAAGATTGCTAGCTTGCTTTCATTAAATTAGGCACATTTAAACAGTTTTTTTTAATTCACTTTTATATAAATGTGCCAGCAGGTTATAAAAGTCTCTTGTTTAAGCTGCATGGGAGATAATCTATTGAAAACTAAAAAAAAAACACTGCAACATATTTTCATTGCCTGACTTTGTTATTAAGCTACTTTAACCACCCATACCAACTTCCACTCTATCCTTCCAGTCACAAGACCTTATCCCATTTTTACCCATGGGGTCAGGGTGTCACATCAATAGCGAAAATCAGCCACAGCCAATGTTCACATCATCCAGTGGCTAGCCCTGCTGCCTATTAGAATAAAATGCTCATGGCAGCAGAGGTTCACTAACTTAGTGTACTTGCTATGTGAGGAACAGTTACAGACCAAATCATAAAGGTGCCTTCACACGCTAATAATCACAGATCATATTATGGTCATGACAGTATATTCTCTCTCTACTAATAAGGCAGAACAAGCAGTATATTCTCAAACCATTATCAGAGTAAACAAACGCCGACTGTCATGAGGACAATTGCTAGATGTCTAAGCCTAAGCAAGGAGGATTTGCTTCTTCTACCAAGTCTACACAAAGAAAAAATACAGGGAAAATACCTGAATCCAGTTAGTTACATTTAAATTGATTACTCCAAGGTTTTCAATGAATTAATGGTCCTGAAGTAACTTAAAAACAAAATTGAACATTCTCATCAAACCTGATGAGATTTCCTTCTGAAATATTTGCAAACTAAGAAAAAAAAATAGGAAGGACAAAGTATCTGAAGACTGAAATTGCCAAATGTGAGGCTATACTCAGGATCTGGAGAAAGACAATGACACAGATCAGTTCAGTTTCTCTGACAGGATAATTTCAAAAATGTTAACAAAGTCACTCCTGAAAAAATGCTATACCGCAAAAAAAAAAAAATAAACACCCCAGATCAGAGGTCCAAGGGAAGCACTTGTTTATAATGGGGAAGGGGCGACTATAGTTATGAAACGAAGAGTGAGTACATGCATTATTTACCTAAAATTTAGGAAGATGCATTGTATCCTACACGATCTGTAAACAATTTGGACAGCTTAGTAGTAGCGGGCCCTAAGATGTTAACATGAGTAAAGCAGTAATAAGACACTTAACACACAGGGTTACAAAGTCCAGTCTCTGAGGAATGGGGATTTACACCCAAGATAGAATAGGTCTCTGTACTACAAATGTACTAAAGATTAAATTTTTAATGTCTCTTTTTTAATGTGATATTACAGAATGTTTGGAATTAATGTTATGTAATTTTCAAGATGACATCAAAATATGTGCCATGATCTAGTACAAAAGGATGCTGCGAGTATCGAAAAGGATTTAAGTTTGCAGTATTACTTAGAAATATGGCATATTAGATCAGATTTAAATAAGAGTACATTTAGGAAATGAAACCTCTCAAGAGGAGTCTGCAGGTCAAGGACGATGCAGTAACAAAAACTAAAACCTGAAGTGGTCACATGTTGGTCATATCAGATGGCTAACAAATGGAAGAGGAGCACAGAGATACAAAGTAAAACATTAGGAAAGGAAAATGAAGTCAGTCTCAGTCAATATACTCAGATAATTACTATCACCTCCAGAAATAATTTGCATTGGAGTTCAAAGAGCACTTCAGCAAGGTATGTCAAATTATTCATGTACATCTTAACAGAATTAATAAATAGAATTAAATTTACAATGTTTAATGTCATAAAAACAAAGTAAGGGATGATATTTTACTTTAACTACTCTCCAAAACAGATAAGCTAAGTTTGTATTACATCATCCAATCAAACTACATTTTCTCTTAATTCTGTCTGTTTGGAGAGCTTGCACCCCCTACTACACCCCCCAACAATACCAGATAGTGGGGAAGGGGTCAAGGAACGCACCAGTACCACATATAATGAAACTAATAGAAAATACATTTTACCATTGCCAGTTAAGGAGATGTGTCTAAAAGCACAAGCATCCTGATTGGACATTTTTGGAGAAGAGCAGATATTGTACAATTATACCCTCCCCCTTGTGGTCACTTATGGAAAACCATCTCTACTGGCATGCAGGATTAAGTAATTTCCAAGGATGGCAGCACAAATGGTATACGGTCAACAACCAAAGCCATATGGATAATAAAATAACTAAGAGTAGTAATCTTTTTAAGGGTGGTTCATTTTAAATCTTAAACTACCCAAAAATAGTTTAAAGATAGGGCATCTTTGAATGTAGAAAGGAAAACGGATCCCCTTTTAAGGTAAACAGTAAAAAAAGTTTATACTGAGAATTAATTCTGGAAAAAATAATAAAACATTTCCTTATGGTACTATATTTGTAATACATGGCCAGATAATATACTGTGAATAGTCCATTATAAGTCAGGATACACTGCTAAATGCAACCGTAAGATCCTGAGAGCCAGATACAGTCAGCCGTTTGTTTTTGTTTTTTTTGTCTTTACAGAACAAAGCCTTTTTAACTTCACTAATTTAAATACCCAAAACATAAAAAGTAAGCACACCTTAACATTGGTCCAACAATATGATATGCTTGAACTACCCCATGTCCAACTAACCTTAGGTAAAGTCCAATACCATATTCTTGCTAGCTGTAGATCTCCATGACCCAGACTAACCATACCACATTCTTGAATGTACTGGAGTCATTCACAATTCACCCAAACACCATATTCAAGGGTGATTTAAAGTATCCCACCATAAATTAGAGCACATATACAACCACTGTCAATACAAATGCACTGGAACAGCTAGTCTGCACACCTACCAGGGATGCAAATATCTTTGATCTGGTATTCACAAATGAGGGAATGTTATACCATCCCCTCTCTCCTCTTGTGCAACATCCTTAATGCTCAGATCAGCTCACAAAATGGTAAACCCTGAAATAAATATAAAGGCTGAACTCCCAGCAATTCCCAAAACCTTTGAGAACTTTTTCAAGGCTTGCAACCTCATATTAAGTGAGCTCGTAGTTAAATTCCATGCACCCCCCTCAAATTCAGAGAGTATGGTGGCTTTTGCAGAACTCTTCACAGAAACCCTGCACAAGCATGTAGATAACTGCATAGAAACAGCAGTTCCAAACCAAAATAAACTTAAGTACAAACTCCAAAAACAAGCCCTCCTAGTGGGTCCCCAGTATAAATATATTGTACAATAAAAGAAAGAAAATTCTGTCCAAAAATAGGAAGGGCTAGGCCCAAAAGACAACTCCCTCATCAGTCTCAACAAGCAACTCTGGAGAGTAATCTAGTCCACCAAAGCCAACTTTCAGGCAATAATAGTCTCTCAGGCTAAGGATAACCTTAAGGCATTTTTCAGTTATGTATGCAACCTTATATGGAGCACATAACAGTGTGCTAAACTAATAGTAAATGGAACTTCCTATACTGAACTGGAGGATATAAAACTTGCTGGCGGCTAAATTTACCTCTAGTTTCACTCTCCTATCACCCATATAGATTCCCCCAAAGGAAATACTCTCTCTTTCTCCCCCAATTATCACTAATGAACAGGTCCTCAACTCCAGTCTCCAAAACAAACTCACTACTTCAACAGGTCCTGATAATATCTCAGGATGTCTCCTGAGCAGCTTGAAACATGACCCTGTCAGAACCAATAGAATCTCTACTCAACTACAGTCTTCAGACAGGCTTCATCTCTAGGGAATGGAGGACTGCAACCATTATCCCTCTACACAAAGATGGGCCATCAACAGACCCAGGGAACTACAGACCCATAAGTTTGACTAGTCATATTCAAGGCCATGGAAAGAATTACTGTGGACATGATAAAGACATAGGAAATCTTCAAACAATGGAACCCTCCCAGTTCAGCCTACTAAACTTGGACTTCAAGAAGGTCACTTGAGCCATGCACAAGGGCAAAATGGTACATACTGCCTACCTTGACCTGCCAAAGGCATTTGGCACAATTCTTCACTCTGGTACTAAAAGTCCTAAATCCATAGATCACCTGATGGATAGCCAAATGGTTGGAGTCCCACAGAGCTCACTACTGGGACACTCTTCTGTTTGAAATATACTTCTCTTAAGTCAAGGCAAATGTAGAGCATCTTTGGCTGATCAAATTTGCTGGCAAGTGCAAGCTGTATGCAAACAATGAATGTCCAAAGATGTAGATATCCTCTAGAAAGGTTTAACACAGACAAATAAGTAATGCTAGAACCATGGCCTAAAACTCATTGCAAAAACATTTATAAAATAAAAAAAAAAATTCTAAGCAAGGGAATGGCCTTCATAACTAAGGAGATCAAGTCCCACTATACTCTGAACTCATTACACCAATAATTGAGTACAATGCACAGTTCAGCATGTCCCTGACAAAAAATTTGCAACAACTGGAGTGGCCACAGAGGTTCCTCACTGAAAGAATACAGGGTGTAAATAATTATGTCCTGGACCACCACAAAGCCTTGCCCCTGTATTAGATCTCCTACAGACTACTGAGGGAATTCTCCAGCCCAGATGGATCTGCTGCACATATTCAAAACAACACCAAAATTACCAAATCTAAGGATCTGTGGCAAACAAAACATGCCGGAGGGACAGGTATGTGTTTCAGAGATTATGCCTTCTCTGTAACAGGCTCCATTTGTTCGGAACAGAGTTCCTCCTTATGCCTGTTGAAATATAATTTGGACCAATTGATAAGAAATCGCAAACTCATCCCTTTCTTGTCACCTGTGGCCATTATGGATAGGGGTAGTTTGCAGATGCTCCAAGTCACAGGCATAATACCAAAGCCATTCTAGCCTGTGGGCATTGATAATTGGGAAATTTTCAGCCTAGCCATTCAATGTTAAAAAAGGCTCTAAAGTCTTTAGCCTAGTAACTTCCTATGATACCATGATCCTATAAAGTAGTATTTTTGTAAATGTTTGTAATAATTAATTCCACTGATACTGGCAAGAAAGTCCAGCTTCCTTGCTTGCATTGTGCATTTATTTGGTGCAGCAAGCAGACCCTAAAGTAACATGGGTTGTTGAGGTGTAAGACACTGCAACAAGGATACCATAAAAAGCATGCAGATGAATGCCAGCATCAAATCTACAACACATTGTCTAGCCTGCTTTTTCTACCTTATCCCGAAAAGTGCAGGCCAATCACTAAAAATATGCTGCCAACTTCTACAAGCACTTAGCAACCATCTCTGCAATGGCCTGCAGTTAATCAGGGAACATTTTTTAAATGTGATTGATCTAAAATAACTGCAGGATTTACCAGGAATATAAATTAAGATAAAGTGATTAGGATATGTAGGGGATTCATAATTAGCACATCTCTTAAGTGTTCAAAAGAAGGCACCTAGCTTACCCCTGTATTGTTTCCTAAAAAAGTGAGAGTGAGTTATCTTAAAATGTCAATATAGCTCATTAAAATGTCAATATAGCTCAATCTCTTAACATCCTAGTGATACAGGAATACTTTACCTTAATGCCCCCCCAAAAAACTTTCCCAAGTAGCAGAAATAAGCGGTTTGCAATGCAGCAGTAGTCTCACCAATATGTACATAAAGTATTTGAATTACAAATGAAGTCAACCTCATCAAAAAATCTGTTTTATAAGAAAAGAAAATTATGGATCTTATGAATCCCTAAGTATGCAAAACAGCCATTATGAGTTGGATTTTTTTAAAGTGTAAACACAGAGCAAGTTGCAAGTCTCTTCTCGTGGCTATCTCTAGGTCATTTATGGGCACATAACCCTAACCATTCTGCCCTCACCTGCAAAAAAGTACAACATTAATAGATGTGGAGTTCTACACAGTTTCTCATGGTGTCCCAGCCCTACCATTAGCTGGTGTCATCTCATGTCCGACACACCTATCCACCCAGATTCTCACTGCTTGATCATCCTGTGAAACTCCTTTGCTCCATTCTGTAATAGCCTTTTCTGTCTCCTGTTGTGAGAGAGAATCAGAGAACACCTGCTTCCTAAACACAGTTAAGCCTGTAAAGACAAATCATCATCATTAAATACAGAACAGGAGATGGAATATTATTAAATAAACTCTCAATGCAGATATGTCTTTTGTAGTACTGAATTCAGCCACCCTTATCTCTATGTTTTTTTCTTGATGCCCCTTCAACAGGTGCATATGTTGCGGCACCATATTAAAAAATGTTGTGTATACTGCCCAACACCCAACCTCAGGAACACTGTCTGCTTGCTTAGCATGGACTTAAAATTGGCATTGAGGAAATGGTGCACTCTGTTACTGGATAAAATGCCCTAGGTGAGATCTCTGACTAAAAGATAAGTCTATACCCAATTAAATGCTTTTCCAGTGACTCCACGTAAGATGTCACAAGCTCACTCACTGCACTCTTATATTTTTGTTTCTGCATTGTGATAATGGCTGCCTAAATGGCAGAGATGCAACTCTTCTACAATGCTCTCCACATCCCGTAACACCTTGTGCCTGGGGCAGATGTCCCTTCACGTGACCTATCCCACCAGAGCAATAACTAGGGGACAGGGAGAAGGATGAAAGCTTCTGTATGCACAAGCTGTTAGGGTGCATGATCAGCAGGCACAGGTGGTGTAGGAATGGAGTACTGGCACAACTTCAAGAATCCAGGGACATCACACCTTGATAAATGAATGCCAAAATTGGATTTGCAGTTGAAGCTGAAGAGAGCTGTGTACTGTAATTTAAGTTTAAAAAAATGCTAGCTCATTTGTAGCTAACATCTTGCTACTTTTTCAGAGCAGGAGACCTTATTGCTTCTTTTGTTCCTCAACTTTGAGTTGAATGAGGGGTGCTAGTTCAGGGAATGAGGGTACCCGATCAATATAAGATTCTGCCTCCTAGGATGTTTTTTTTTTTTTGGAGTATTTAATGCATCTAACACCAACCTTTTAAATTGAGTCCAGTGTGAAAAGTGAGTCAGTTAAGGAGTTCTTCAGGTCTACAACACACTGTGTTCTGATGGCTATTATTAAACATTAAGGACCATAAAGTGAAATGCCACACATCTTACATTACTTCCTTCACCCCCACCTGGTTCTTCACTGTATGTACCACCCCAAGTTGCCTTTCAGGAGCTTCATCACTTATTTTCATCTGTTCTAACATTAAATGTCACAGTCACTGAGAAAGATTACATGGTGGCTTTGCTTTCCATCATATCACCCCCCCCCCCAACCAGCCATGACTTACTGAAACAGTGTTCTCTGTGATGCCCCAACACCCCAGTCCATCAGCTTAACTCATTAAATGTGAGTGACGTCTCCAGGTACATCTGCAGTTAACTCCTACTGATGCCTCCTAGCATGAAATATCGCTTGTTCATATTTGCATCAATAATTCCAAAATCATGCTATGTACAAGGTTTTAACATACCTCATCTTAAAGCTTACCCAATGGCAAACTCAACTGCATTCATTTTTGACCTCGATCTAAAGCAGGTAAAGAGATATTCAATGTTTCTATGATATTAATTTACATAGATATAATGTTGACATTTTCTAAATATCTCAACAACCAAGTAACACAGACAAAGCTCCTTTGCCTCATATGAAAGCTCTCGGCTAGATGAACAAAATGCTGCTGACAATACGTGTGTAACTTGAATGGTTGCTGAGATATTGTGAGCGGTTTACATAATATTACAAACATAATAGTTACTGTGTTTACTGTGCCCTGTAAAATTCAGTTTAAGACCTAGAACCTAAAGAATATTACCACTATAAAAATAGTTTGTGCTGAAGGGTTTGCCATTTATATGTTTTACATAACCTCTATGGTTCCATAAATATGAACATTTGTTTGAAATGTGAGGACATAATGTGATTCTGTTAAAAGGCTTGGGCTCCGCCCATTGGAAGATACAGTGCAAACTTCCTGAGCTCCATTGGAGTGATTGAGTTAAAGCTCCCTCTCTCTGCCTTAGCTGTGTATAGACATCAAGGTCTGTTGTCTGACACCATTTTCCTGTGGCTTGGTACATTCTGCCCTTTTCATCAACAGTCAGAGAAGACAGTAGCATGCACAGTTGCAGACCTTGGATATTTTTTATATAAAAGTACAAACAAACAAGTAAAAGCCTTGCACAGCTTTTCAATCACATATGCACTATCCAAATTCAAAACAGAAACCCTGCAGCCTCTTCCCTAAATTGAAAAAAAGAAATAACCTACTGGATAATTCGTCACTGTACTCTAACCCTCCAAACCTTTCCTATATCATATTATGCAAAGCAAGTACAGAAAGGATGTGTGCAGCTATAGTACACATCTCAGTGCTAAAACAATCTAGCCTCTGATTTTAAAGTGTCCCAAGAAATTCAGTAGCAAATCTCAGGTGCCAGCTAAGCCTTGATTTAGTGTCCTGTGTAGCACCACAGTGCCTACAATACCCTTTTACTTTTTTAATATTATATAGTCTATGCCACTATCTTAGGACATGTTTAACACTAAGTCTTCAGACAGATCAAAGTATTAAGGACCACTGCAAATTCTGGAGCAATGATGTTAAGCTCACTTAGTTAGAAAAGCTCCTTGATTTAAAAAAAAAAAAAAAAAAAAATGCTATGTCTCCATGCCCCTCACAGAAATAAGGCACTTATAGGCTACCCTGTTATATTGTAAAATATATTAAGCCTACGTAATCCATACTAGGACATCACGATGCGCGTTGGTCAGAAATTCTAAACTAACTTGAAAAGATTCCATAGACATACCTTAAATCTTATTATTTTTTTTTTTACATTGCTTTTCTACAGTGAGGGACTTTCCGTTCTCTAGCCTTGGCAAATGGACTTATGCTAATCAATGGTCCTTCTTTGAATAGTAGCTTTTGATGACAGGATTTGCTAACAGTTTTGATCTCAGCTGGGGATGTACTTAAGAATTTCAACACTTCCTTTCATAGTCCCTCACTGACCCTTAAGTGCTGACTATATGTATGGGCTTTTGTTACTCAGGCTTTGGCTGACAATATACACTAAAACAGAAAGAGGGTTGTACGTCTGAAAGTGGAAATAAGTATACTTCACATGTTTTTCACACGTGCTTTGAAGAGAAATCAATTTTGCCAAATAATGCGATTAATTAGCATTCATACAGTTTAGTTCAAATCATTAACATGCAAGTCCATTTTATCTGCTCTCTTCAAAAAATGGCAGCCAGGTCATGCAATAATGAATTATCAGCACCGCAAAATGCTGCATTTCATATGTTTGTTTACCTGGTACATTGACACAGATGACCAATCTCATGCAAAGCCTGGGTGAAAACATAACGGAAAAAGTATAAATTGAAGGTTTATTAAAATACTGTATAAATCAGGATGTT